>NC_061121.1:74097542-74233150 GCF_002878395.1 Capsicum annuum
AAGGTCCAAACACCTTGCGGTGAGAGCTTCCCAAAGGAAGTTGCTGCCCAAACTTGTGAAGGACTTTCACACCAAGGTAAAGACCAACGTACTCATGAACGTCAAGGTAAAATAGCTATCTCTTACATTTGGTACAAGTGGATGATGAATGTATGACTAATAAGCCATTGTGTGTGAGAAGTAGCTTACCTACGTATGAGTATATTGATTCCTTACCATTTGTGGATGATGTACATATTGTGCGAGTGGATACGCTAGTTGATCCTATAGATGACCGAATCGACTCTTCTAGTAAGATCGATTTTTGTCTGCCTAGTGTTGAAGCTATTGTGTTGAATTAAAGTACACCGTCGAGTGAAATTTGTGTTGACCAACTTGTGTGTAAAACTTGCCTACCACTTGAGAATATATGTGATATGATTAATGAGTCTCAAGTGAGTGAAGAATTTGAAAACGTTGGTCCAGAAAAAGAGAGTGAACCCATGAGCCTATGTTGTTGTAAAGATTCTAATGTTTGCTAGGCTCATAGGGTTAATCGTGTGCTTGACATATCTTTGAAACTTGATAATGATTCCTTAGAGAGTGAAATTCCAAATCTGTCCGCGGGTTAGATCATTCACTCTTTAGGTACAATGTCTTGTTTGAAGATAGTTTAAACACTCCTAATAGACCTAGTGGTGAAAATGATGGTATACCTTGCCTTGAAAGCTATAGCCTATATGCTAACCCATTATGGTGTGACAACATTCCTCCTAAAGATAAAAATTTCTTCTTGAAAGATGAGAGTACTCTTAAGGGTAAGGAATGTGTGGTCTTGGAAATTACTTCTTCTTCTACTTTGTGTGGCTTTTCCGAGGACACCATAGTAAAAGTAGAATTGAATGCCACCTTTCTTTACTCTCTCTTTACTTTTGATGATATGTATGCTAATGTAGAGAGTAGGCCGTGTGGTTGTGGTAAAGACTACGGGAAACGGGTGTGTTGTTTAGACCCGTGTCTATGGCCACTCGTCCCATTTGATCCCGGCGTCATCTTAGGGTGGGGAAGAATTACTCTCGGCTTAGGTGCGTTTCTTTTGGGTGCTTATTATAGCCAATTCCTTGGTGAATTTTACGATGGCTTCATAATTTTTAACACTAAGGACTCTTGGTTATATATCAAATATGAAACACCTTGGCATGTCAAGATTTGTTGTTGGCTGAGACTTGAACTCAAAGGGTCCTCGGTTTCTTTTTTTTGGTGTGGGCTATTTTGAGTATTATGAGCGCATACCATTATTGTTTATTTTTGCTAATCCTAACACTCATTCCATGAGTAAGTGTGCTTGTTTGTCTCTCTTTTATTTTGCAAGGCATGGATTCGAGGTCGAATCCTTTTTAAGGAGAGGAGAATGATACAAGTACGGCCACGAAGATGGACGCATGTGAGAATGTAATGAACCCGAGGCTTAGAGAGTTCAAATGAAAGACTTAAAACACACCAAACCGACCCTAATCTCACACTTGGAATGTAAAGAGGAGCCTTGGAACATAACAAGGCAGCCCCTAAATACACTTGAAGGGAGCCTAGCTCTTAAAATGGCATTTTGGACATTTTTTATTTTATTTGTAACCTATTATAAATAGAACATTGTAGGGCTTTTAGACTTCATTTATTCATGATGTTGTAAGTCTTGAAACACAAAGAAAAACAAGTCCTCTCTCCTTGAGGCACCAAAACCAAAATTAGGCATAGAGAGCGTGGAATCACTCTTGTTGATCTCGTGGCTTGGAAACGTGATACTTGGGAGGTAGATTCCGACCTTGTGTCTTCTTAAGAGATAGGTGAGCGTTGTGTGTAGTGTTAAGGGTTAAAGAGTGGAATATGATCTTGGACTCTTACGATTATACCTTCATTAAGTCTATCTAACTATCCCTTTAATTTTGTTGTAATTTTGTAGTAGTTTGTGTTCTTGTAACCGTTTCTATCTCTAGTAAGTAAAATCGTGTGTTGTTCCTATCTTGTTATTGTTGTTCATCTCGCCATATTGTTGCTGTTTTGGTGTATTTACACCTTCAATATCTTGTTGTTATTATGTTTTCATTATTGTTGTAGTGAATCCAAGCGTGGTCACCAAAGGGGTTCTCGGTTCTTCAAACTTGTGAACTAATTTGGTGTTTGTTTCGTGTTTCCCTTGTGCTTCTTGTATCACATTATCACTCCGAAATATTTGAATCTTCTCATGAAATTATGTCTCTGGCATAACATAAATAGCCTCAAATATATGTTTTACTTCCCCCTTGTCTTTCTATAGGTGCACCTAAGTTAGTCTAGTGTGATCATTCATGAAATATACAAACCCCCTTTTTCTATTTACGTTTGTTATCCTAGAAGGTACTTAAAGGATTTTGAGGCATGGTAACTTTGGGATGAAAAGTATGAACGTCTATGTTTAGCCATTTCACAAAATTCACATTGAAAAAAGGATGTAGTATTTTTCATAAACATCTGTGGTAAAGAGAGTTTCAAATAATAAAAACTATGATGACCAAGGCGATAGTGCCATAACGTGATTTTATTATCAACTAGAACAGAGTTCAAACAAGCTGAACTAATATTTACTGAATTGCCGCCATCTTTTAGAAAATAGAGACCTTCAGACTCTCTAGCATTGCCAATCATCCTCCCCGAGACCATGTCCTGAAATACACATGAAATATCGTCAAGGATAGCACGAAAATTAAGGTTTTAAGTCAACTTGCTGATGGACAAGAGATTCTAAGACAATTTTAGATGGACATCAAAAAGAGTCATAAAAGGGGTTAATTTGACTGTTCCTTTCCCAAAAATTGCTGAGAAGGAACCATCAACAACTTTGACTTTTTTATTTCCTGCTAAAGGAGTATAAGTCAAGAAAAGATGGGAGTTCCATGTCATGTGATCACTAGCCCCAGAATCTATGATTCAAGAGCTTATATTAGTAGAATCTGTACTCAAAAAAACATATGTCACATTACCCGTTTGGGTAAAAGAACAAGTGGGAGTAGAAGGACTAGTTTTACTGGATTGGAGTTGAGATTGGAGAAGTTTGTGCAGTGGCTCTAGCTGTTTCTTGGTGAATGTTGGCATTTTTGAAGAAGATTTCAACCCCGGTTCTTTGCTGGTACATTGAAAGGCTTGATTGTCATGGTTTTCTGCCCTTTTTTGTTCCCGATGGGCAGTTTTTCATGGATCTCCAGCAAGTCTCACGAGTGTGCCAGTATTTTTTGCAAAAATCACACAACTTCTTTTTCTTATCATTCTCATTTTTCGCAGCAACTAAAGAAGATGACTCTATATTTTTTTATTCCAGATTGAAATCTTTTTTTAGTATAACATTCCTCCTCGTTTCTTCACGCTTAATTTCAGAAAATATTTTCTTCCAGCGGATTTTTTTAAGAAGTCGAGAACGAAGTTCGTCAAACTCTTTATTCAACCCTACTAAAAATAGATATACCATCTCACTTTCTTCTTTTTTCATTGCTTTTACGCTATCCATGGCACATTCTCATTCATCATTATAGCATTGATCTATTCTTCCCATAGGGAAACCATCTCATTATAGAAAAGAGTAACATTTCTCTCTCCCTGCCCGCTTTCCACAATTTAATTTTTAATTTAAAAATCTTAGAGGTATTTTCTACATCAAAATAAGTTTCTCTAACCGTCTCCCAGACATTCCTAGCAGTGGGAAGAAATAAATATGGTTTACCTACCGCATGGAGTTTAATAGTCAAGCAATATAATTACCATCAAGTTTTCTGAGCTCCAAGCGTTCATTTTCGAGTCTCCTGATTTAGGCTTTCTCGCTTCTACAGTCAAGTGTCCAAGTTTTCCTCAACCATCAATTGCCAAACGAGTAGATTGCATCCACTCCCAACTTATTTTTTCCATTTAGCTTGTGAAAAGATGAAAGGAAAAATAAGAAGAATCGCCGCCTTGGTTCATTGTTGCCGCTGTCAGGACTTTGTTAATAGAACTCTCGGCTTTTGTTAATGCTATTGGGTGACATAACCCAGTAAATGTTGTTTTAGTCATCAGCAACACAAGAATAAAGCTGCTCTGATGCCATGTAAGATCGGTACCAAAAATATACATTTTATTCATCTAAGAGCTACAAATTTATAGTACAAGAAAGCAAACACAACAAAATCAAATCGTTTGATTCTAACAGATATGACAATCAAGATGTGATCTTTTTAATCAAATTAACTAAACTATCTACAACAAATCAAATATAATTTTATCAAATCAATTAAGATCCTACAAAATCAAATCTTAAATATTCACAAATCAACGGATACCATATAGATTTTGATAAAGAAAAAGAATCTTTGTATTTCAGTCTTTACATCCCATGCAAAGGGTATTTATACAGTGAATTCTAACTAATCAAGGTAAGACAATCAAGTACAATAAAAATAAATATTCTATTCCTATAATTAAGCTAACCAAAGGTTACAGTCCCCTAAATCATGTTGATTAACTGACACAATCAACACTAACCTAATTTCCCCTCAAAACACCTACAAATTGATCTGAAACTAAAATTTCCTCTGCGGACAATTCAGATCCGTTAACAATAGCTCTATCTCCTACAAATATGGAAGGACTGTTGCTTCACCATTCCTCTTTTGATCATTTGTTAATGAAGGTAATCCTATTTCTGTAAGATCCATTGCACACTTGGAAAATGTACATCCTGTCACAATGGTGGTGTTTATTCCATGTCTTCCCTCAGATTCACCTCTATGGCATGATCATTCAGCAAAGAGCTGTCATTAGATGTCAACAGCTCATTCGACGCTCTCTGATGCTCCTCCTTGTTATGATTAACATAGTCATTCGATAAGACTGGTTCATCTGGAAGTACAATATCCATCTTATTAAAGCTATCAACAGTTTCTCTCTGCTCTGAACTAAAAATAGGCAAACTTCCATTCTCCGCATGGCATGAATCAGGAAGAGTCCCTTGTGGACACCTTTCACCACTATCACCAGTAAAACAAGATCCTGATTTATCATTCAAATGAGATTTCTGTTCTAGTGGTCCCTTGCTTGAGGTAGATTCAATGTCACATGTTTCATCTGCAGATTTACACACCGTACTCTCCAACATGACCTGCTTACCCTTGCTATGCATTGTATGCAAATGAGCACAAGGAGGAGGGGTCCTTTGCCGACATTTGTGGCACTTGAATCCGATTAGCTTAGTAACTCTTTCAGCTGTGAGACCGAAAGCATCTCCATGGAACCAGTCTGCAGGATGGAGTAATCAGACAGGAAAATAAGGTCAGGTACGAGATACAGAGGCGGAGGAAAGAAGAAAAAACATGGAAAATACAAGAATGTTCCAACGCCCAATAACAGGATTCCTCAACTGCAATGTATCTATAGGAGTTCCCGCTGATTTAAAAGACCTATGTGAACAAAGTAGAAATGTCTTTTTCAAGTAACTTCTGAACACAAATTAAAAAATAATGTAAAAAGGGCAGCCCAGTACACTTAAGCTCCCGTTATGCGTAGGGTCCGGGGAAGGGCCACACCACAAGGGTGTATTTTATGCAGCCTTACCTTGCATTTCTGTCAGGGGCTCTGTTTATAAAATAAGTATTTGTACTTATCAATTTTAGTTTAAAATTACAAACTGAGACAGCAGGCTCAGAGGAGACCAGACCCAAGAGCAACAATGTCATACTAGACAATGTCACATAATTTGTTAAACATGATGAACAACAGAATATAAAAGAATATTGATGCAGGGAAACAATTCAAGATATACTACAACAAAAACAGACCCAGCGTAATTCCACAAGTAGGTCTGGCGAGGGCAGAACCTATGCAAACCTTACCCCTACCTTTGTGGGGTAAACAATTCAAGATATACGAGAGATAAAAGCCAACTCAAGATATATGGTACAGCGTTCGCAACAAGATAACCAAAGGGATTCTGGACAAAAACACTGAATAAAATACTCCTTACCTCCACAAACTTCGCATGCAATGTAATTTGAAGTAGGTGTATATTCTAGTTCACCACAAAGACTGCACTTTGGCTGGTCAGCTATGGCAGCCAACTCTCCAGAATGAACAAGAAGCTTATTACTCCTGAAGAGTGTCACCCTTTCATCATTCGGCTTTTGTGAGAGCAATAGACCATTTAGCCAGTAAATCCGGCATAACTGCATTCTCTTCCTCCGCCAAGCAACTTCTGCTGGTTTCTTCTTCTCTGATATGTCAACTTTTGCTTGTTTCCTAGGTCTACCCCTACCCCTTTTTGTTTGTTTACCTTTTTTGCGTCCTATTTTTTTGTTTTGCACAATTACAACTTTAGCCCTCCTAGAAGAACGTCTGAGGGGTATAACAACAGGCTCCTTTTTGCTACTCTGTGATTGTGCTGGCTGTTTATTTTTGGTGCCTCTAGATTCAACCTTTGAGCTCAGCGACCTCAAGGCTTTAGACGTTTTCTTACTCTTGCGCAACTCTATCCTCCCCCTCTTGACATTCTTTCTCACATTATTCTCATCCGCACACTTGTGACATGTATACATAAACTCAGCAGCGACAACTCCAGTTGACTTTCTAACATGTCGTTTATGGAAGAAACCTAGAGAAAATAACAAAATATCAGATCATTTGAAAGAAATATGGACAAAAGGCAAGGGGGATGTGGAATTGAAGGTGAAATTGGTGATCTATTTAACTTTGAAGTATTTGAATTAACATATGTAAAAAGTAAGAAAATAAACAAAATCTACATGAAACTGCATAACAAAAACGATGGAAAGGACACAGGAAACTAAAAGCAGAAATAAGCCTTAGCAACAAACGAGTATTGAAGCCTCGACAATACTTTAAGGGAGGACTTTGTGCCTAAACTAAACCAACAATTGGATTTTTGTGTTCCTCCAACTTACTAGTATTGGATTTATCTGACCATCTCGTCTAGCAATTATTTAGCTTCAACTATTAGAAGAACAATTACTGATCTATGCCTGCCTTAAGAATGCCCCTCATGTGTGGACTGAAATTTCAGCTAGCGGGTGGAAATTCAATGATAATTACTTTACATGTCCCAATACCTATTGAATTGTGTGATTTTCTTAACTCAGAAAAGTTTTGGAGATGGAAAACCTATTATTTATAGTAGTCTCACCATACAAGGCAAAGGCAGATGGAGATCATAAAAAGAATACAATTACTTCATCTAGCGGTTAATTTGCTATGCTACGATCAAAACTAACAGAAACTAAAATAACAACAATCCAATTTGAAATAAAACAAAATATAAAATGCCAAAATAGCAGATGTTTTCAGGACTGCTAGAGTATGATTCAAATCTGACAATGTGAGTGTAGGGTATCATAAGACTACCACCTAAACCAATGCACTGGGGCACAAAAAAAATCAACAAATTAAAAGCATATATTCTCTCATTATGATAAAGTATAACATTCAGATACCAATAGGGTTCCCAAGGAACAATTCAATCATTAAGTCATGTTACTCCCCAAGATTTAACATCACATTAGTTAGTTAATGGAATTAAACATTATTACAAAATGGTCACCTGACAGTTCACAAGTGGGTAGAGCAATAAGAAAGTCTTATTAGGAGAAACACCAAGTACTCACCTTTGCAGTACTGACAGCTCACAGCTTCCCTGCAAATAATAAGAGAAAGTAATCTTAAAGAATATTTCAGAGGTAAAACATCCGGTGAAAATGGAAGCCAAAATACTTATCATACTGACTGTACACAAGATAACACATGATTTACCTAGTTAGGACTCAGCAGAATGAAGAAAGTCTGCTAGAAACTGGCCATTGGCAATAAATAACATGCCCATGCACAGGAAACAAGCAAAAAGAGAATACTCTAAAAAATTCATATCTACACAAAATTGGAAATCTGAAAATATTCGTGCCATGTTATTCGTGGGCAAGTTTGTAAAGACCCTCAACAAAGAGCTTACGTGGACATATTTCAAGGGTGAAATAGTTTCACACTTGCTTCCACAAAGTAAAAAAATCACACAAAAAATATTTTAAAATAAGGACAGAACTGACAGACAAGATAGCACCATCTCCAAGGAGGTAAAAATTTTCCTTGGAAGGAGAAAGTATATCAACTACTAAAGCAAAATTGCAGTAAAGTTTGTGGTAACTAGGAGTTCACCCAAGGATGTGGCACAGTAGCCAATGCAGTGGGCTAATAACCACGAGCCCTTAGGTTTAAATCCACCAAAGCCCTGGTGGATAGAGTTCTCTGGTCATGCGCTGGTGGGAGGTAACAAGTATGCCACGGAATTAGTTGAGATGGGCACCACTAGGCCGGACACCACGGATATCCAAAAAGACATGAGGAAATACTATCTGCTTTGTCTAATGGTAAAGTCAAGTATTGCTTAACATAATATTAAAAGACAACAAATTCCATTAGTCGAAGTATCGCAAATTTACATTCTTTTTTTCTCAAGACAAAAAATGAATTCTCGTTTTCTAATTTCTTTTTCTTGTTTTTTCGTTTTCCTATGGGTTTGCAGCTGCATAACACACACCATTCCTTTATCTTTCCATATACACAAGCTTTGGCACTTATAACTACTGGATAAGCTGATAATCAAACCATATATCTACTCCGACTAAAAATGAGATCTAAACTACAGTGCCTGCTGCAGAACACCACCTTAGAGAGGCAAAGCACCCAACCTTTTCCACACCTAACTCCAGGATTAAGTACCTATAGCGAACCTTCAACAACATTGATTTATATACATGTATGATATCAAGATCTTGAGTTCAAAAGACGTCTGCAAGCTGTTGAACTTTTTATTCTTTTCTATAAGATAACGGTATAAACTTGTTCAAATTTTGTCAGTTAACAGTAGACTAAACACCTAAGATCAGAACCAGAGGTGATCAAAAGAAAACAACCAATATTGTATTGTATTTCCAAGAGATGCTATAATTCTTCCTTTCTTAATGGAAATACTAAGTACATTGTAAAAGAAGAAGAATGATAAGGAAAGATGGAAAAGCTAACACAACATATTGTGCTGAAACTAACACCAAAATGCTAAAATACTTTTATGAGGAAAGTAATTGAAAGCAAATAGGTAGAAACTCGCAAAGCTATTCAAAAGCTACTTGACCATAAGTGTTTTTCATAACCAACTATTCTATTTCCTTTTCAGCACAAAATCCATATCCATATTCATACAAATACCAGAAGCAACGTTTTACTAGCCCAACTTATGAATAAACGTTAATTCGTCCATATAAGGTAGATAATTTGTGCATGCTATTAATTGACTGCGGCTATTTCATAAATATCAAGTAGACGCATACCTAATTAGGACATCTTTGTTACAATGCCCACACTGATAATACTCTGGTTTCTCTGCTCTAAGGAAAAGGTATGCGAAGCCCTTTCCCTTAAGAGGTTTTTTCATTATTCTCTTGGTCTCACAATGCTTCCCAACAGTTATCTTGCTAGATATGCGAGCAATTCTTTTCTCCTCAAATCCTTTCACAAGATGCAAAGGCATGTGAGATTCTTCTAACCAATATCTCTTTCTTTCATTTGAGTCCTCTTCTGGTATGGTTCCACATCGAACAACAATGTCTGGTAAGAATCTTCTTTTACCAAAATCAAGAAGATACTTAACTACAGATCCTTCCAAGCTTTTCCTGCGTACTGTAACTTTCTTGAATGATCTAACAGCTTTTTGAAATTCCTTGTCGATAATTGCAAGGATATTGGTGTTTCCAATATCATTCCATCTAATATGAGCATCAAGATCTCTAACCTGAAAAGTGAAGAGAAATGATGAGCCAAAATCTCAATAAACATGCATCTTAGCCAACAATAATAAAGACAACTCAGATCTCCTTTCTATTCAAGCCACAAGGAAAAGTGCTACTGTAATTAAAGCTTGTAGTAGCTAGCTATGTCCCATGGAGTCAATTGGGGTCAATCCTACAGAGCCATGTCTCAATCATCCGGACCGCTGAAGTTCCACATTAAGGTAGCAGATCCAGGAAGATCGTTTCTCTCCGGTTAACGATAGTAGCCGAAACTAAATTTATGGACTATGGAACGCACACCTGGAGAGCAAGTTGCTCCACAGTTCTTGAAGTTTCAACAGCAGCCCTCCAAGCTATGCACTTACTTCTCTTGGCAAAGTCTGAACTATCGGGATATAACATGTCTGGTATCTTCTTACATCCACCTGCACATGATGATTCTAGGTAAAATAACTTTTCAAAAAAAGAAATCTAGGTAAATTAAGCTCAACTATTCAGTTGACCAGAAACCGAAGCTGCATTTGAAAACAAAATAAACGTCTAGACCTTGTCGGGCAGCTTTGCGCGCCAATGATTGAGGCAAAACCTTCCAGTTGAATAGCTGACGAGATAGCCTTCCTCCCCTCCACCAAAACATGCCCAACCCACTTCCAGCATTGGAAGATGGATTCAGTTCCGGCTCCAAATGCCTAGCCTTCTTTTTGCCAATTCCATGTCTAACACGTGGTGAATTGATAATGATATGATGCCCAGAACCCATTTTGGCTAAAGAATCCACATGCTTAAGCCAATCAGGGTTAAGTGCTAGAGACCGCAAGTTCGACTCTAACTGGTACAAAAGCAGCAGTCAGAAATATATACAGATATTTATTTAATTTATTTTTGAAGTAAGAAAATGGTAAAGAAATCTACACAGAAATGTAATGCAATAACAACAATTACTACAACTGTTATTATGTCTCAATTCTAAGCTAGTCGGGGTCTGATATATAAATCCTCACCATACATTTAGACCCATAACATTCCCACATCCATTAATTCGTGGTTATCTGGCATTAGAGATTCTTGCAATTTATACTGACATACACATCTCTTTACAGGCTAAAAAGACTCTTAGCAGACAATGAACCTAACAAAAACATACTGTTATGACAAAGCCATCATCCAAACTAGAAGATTTTCGAGACCACATCAAGAGGACCATCTTCATGTTGGTTCATGTTCACTATGTTCTTAAGACTAAGCATACTTCATATTACGAAGGACTCCCCAAATACTATACTTATTTAACAAAGTCATGCCATAAAAAATTGCTTTAAGGAAAAGGTTTTTTCAGTATGAAAAGGTTTTTTCAGTATTCTCTTGGTCTCAAGATGCTTCCCAACAGTTATCTTGCCTAAAGAGACAAAATAGTCATGATAATGGAGCCTTGTAAAGAAGTTAAACATCCAAAACTGCATCTCATCAGTCACAACTTCAAGAACAGGAAACACTTCATTAAAAGGGAAAGTTACAACTATAAACATCTCTCTGGGAAACAGAAATGGAGAGATGTTTTGTGTACTGAAGGTTATAACATTGAGCTTCAATGTGGAGGAATTTAAAGAAGTGAGCTGAATGGAAAAAACAGATAGTAAGAAAGAATGCTCCGAAGCACGGTTTTCGAGGTAAGCTCGTATGTTTCCTTTTGGTGGGATCTGTTAACACTTTCCGGCAACATAGGGGACTCGGCTTTTCTCTAATCACCTTCAGTGATTGTTTTAGCCAGCGTTTGGCTATAGATTCACAAATATTTTTGGGAAACCAGATCTGGACGAAGTTTGGATTGAAGTTTCAACATGTGTTTGGCCAGAGTTTTGGAAACATGTTTAACTTTTAAAAGAAAACATGAAACATATTTTATATCCACAAGTTCTAAAAACGATCACAAATACCCAAAAGTTTGGCACAAAATTATCAGTTTTATAATAAACTGGATAATACATTATCCAAAATTCATAACAAAATATCTTAATAAAAACAACTAACAACAAAATTATCAACTACTACAATTTGTCAAATACAATTAGTTACGAAGATCCATTGGTGCAAAAAAATAAATAATACTCTCTGCAGTTCAAAAAGAAGGACCTGTTTTGACTTGGCACGGTGTTTATGAAAATAAAGTAGACTTTTGAATCTTGTGATGTCAAATGTACCAAAATGCCCTTAAATAAAAACATGTCATGTGAAAAATTGAAGTTAAAGTTTTACCAAAAAAGGAGACGGTCATTCTTTTTGAAACGGACTAAAGATAAAAGTAGGTCATTCTTTTGGAAACTGAGGGAGTAACGTCAGTAACTAGATATTCTTTAATATAATTATGAGAAATGTAAGAGAAGAATATTCTTGAATTATTGTATCTACATGATTACACTAAGACCCTATTTATAGACATTACATTATAATCTTTTTCCACGTAGGATTCTATATAGTATTCCTATTCCTACTCATATTCAAACACTCCCCCTTAAGTTAGTGCATATAAAGCATATGTCCCAAGCTTGATATGAATGTAATTAATACAATGATCTTGAGAGACTTGGTGAAGATATCTACAAGAAAACATGTACGGACTGCTCTGGACGTCTAGATGACCTAAGTTGAAAAGGAATAAACTGAAAAAGTGGTAGGAAAAGTAGTAAATATCATCAGAAAGTCGACCAGCCGCTGGAAAATTTCCAGAAACTGGTATAAGATATATGGATCATCTCGAAATCAAGAGATGAGTAGATCTTGAACAAGAAAGTCAGTGAAAACTGGCTGGAACATGCTCATGCACCGGATTATTAGATTAATTATAGGAGTAGGATTGGAATGATGGCACAATCCTACTGAAAAAGAGAAATTATATAGGCAGGGCCAGAATAATGGCACGGCCCTACTGAAAAAAGAGAAATTATATGGGTAGGGCCGGAATGACGGCACAACCCTACTGAAAAAGAGAAATTATATGAGTAGGATCGGAATGATGGCACGACCCTATGCAAATCAGATCAGAAAAGTCACCGAAAAGACGCACAATGCTATTCAACTCAGATATGAGAAAGTAGTCCGGAAAGATGTGTAGTCCAAAGAGAAGCACGGTGCTACAAGATATGAGAAAATAATCCCGGAAAGGTGCACGGTGCTACACAAATCAAATATGAGAAAAATAGTCATTGGAAAGAAGTACGGTGGGCCAATCTTTTGCTAACATGATCATTGGACAGACGGGCGACATATATGGGTTTATAGCCGTCTGCGACAATGGAAGCTCTTTGATTCTCTATCAAGATCGTAGAGGCTCAGATACCATGTGAAGAAATACACGAGAAGAATATTATTGAATGGTTGTATCTACATGATTACACTGAGACCCTATTTATAGCCACTACATTTCAACCCTTTTCCAAGTAGGATTCTATATGTTATTCTTATTCCTACTAATATTCTAACAATAATCTTCCAAAATTCAACGAATAATCTCTTCGCAGTAAACATGCATTTTCGATCCTTCCCAAATAAGACACTACATTACAATCCTTTTCCTTGTAGGATTCTATATGTTATTCCTATTCCTACTCATATTCTACCAATAATATTCCCAAATCTACGAATAATCTCTTCACTTAGAACATGCATTTCCAGATAAGGAGTGTGATTAATGAGGAAAAAGAGTAGATAGAATTAGTTGAAGTCATAATAGACGGACTTTTTTATAAATATAAAAATTTGGGGTAATTTTTAAATTCTAAAAGAACTCAACAACTACATTTTAGCCCTAAAACAATTTTTTTGTAGATTTTGGAATTTTGGGTTTTTGCCAAAAAAATTCCAAAAAGTGCTTGCAATATCTATGGCCTTACTTCTAAGCTGGGGATAAGTCTTATGATGTCCCAGAACGCATAGCTTCATCGGAAACTTGGTTTGATTGGGCGGAGATGAAGAGAAATTCTTTGAGTCGGATGACCTTGAGTTGGAAGATTATGAAATGAGTATGCCATTTATTGCATGTGGACTCGAAAGCAGGTGGATTCTCTGTTAAGAGGTGAAGCTCAAGGAACAACCAGCAGGGTTAGTTCTATACTCAAAAGTTTAACAAGTTCAGTAGATTTATTTCCAGCCTTGTAATATAGGAGAGAGAAAAAAAGGTCTATTATTATCTTGCCAGAATTAACTTCTATTGTTGGGTGGATGAGCTAGCATTTAAAACCAAAAAGCTCATTAATAGAAGGAGATTTACAAAGGACGTCCAACCACCAGCTTTAAATGCTACTTCCACGTAAGATTTTAACAGAGAATAGATAGACTGCCAATGCTGGCAAGATAGCAGTAAAAAAAGGGGAAGGGAGCCACTTCAAGGCTAGCGTAGATGCTAAAACCTCTGAAAAGAACTTCTGGGGAGACGTCTTGTGGGCTTCTTCGATGGCTTTGAAATTCCAAAATGAACAGAGGTACAAAGATGGGAGTATAGCAGATGAGGCAATAATACCGGAATACTCAAAATTTGCGATCACCGATTCCTCGTTGAGTATCACATAAGAAAAAGGACTGAGCATATCCAGGAAATGGCAACAGAGGAACTTGGAGCTCAAATGGTGGTCCCTGTCATCAGGATGCACACCGAAATATCACCAGTTCAACAGAACCTGGATAAGAGTGTTGGGGCTATCCCTGCATCGCTGGACCAAAGGGATGATGCAAGAAATAGGAGATACATGTGGCAGATGGCTTGAGACGGAGGAAGAGACTGAAATCAAAACCACATTTGATGGGCTCAAATGAGGGTGAAAGGGACGCCGGAGCTGATTCCTACGGCAGTGGACATCCATGATGCTTGAACTCTTCATTTTTGGTGTCGCACCCGTGTTGACACGACATGGGTGTGAGTGTGAGATCCATACCTGATTTGATCAACCAATTTTGTATAATTTGACCAAAATCAACAGAGAAATGCCGGATAGATATGATGATTTCTGTAATCAAACAAAAGCTAAGTGAAATTGAAGAAAATGGAGTACTTTCTACACTAAAACCTTTTTTATTTCAGTTGTATTTTTGGTATGATCGGAAAACACCATGCCTTATGGGTAGTACGTTAAACTAGGTGGAAGACAATGGATGTGGGGTCATACCTCCACTACATATTTTTTGACGCCAAACTGTGTTATTAATTAAACTTTTTTTGACTTACCCCAAAAAATAAAAAGAGAGGGTATCCCAAAAAATAATAAAGAAAGAGATGATAATACTTACTGCAAGCAAAGAACCTCTTAGTGTAGCTATCTCCTGTGCGTTAAGAACATCTTTGCGCCAACTTTGGGAGTGGTGTGGATTCAACCAAGGACCTGACAGAAGCCCATGAAGACGTTCTTCAGTGCTCAATATATAGCAAAGGACATTAACAAGATGGCTTTTCCTGTTTTTCATAGAACGAACACCCAATGCATCACTAGAAAAACTTTCTGGAGCAGGACCGGTGCTATTCTGGACGAACAAGCAGTCCTTTTCGCACTCCGGAACTTTGCAAGAGAAGCACCACCCACATTTTTCTTTCCTAGCATCAATCTTCATATTCTGAATATTGGTCCAGGAAAATTCTATAGATTTGCTAGATATGGCCTTCAGCTGCACTGAAATTATTTCCTCCATTGTTTTTGTAGCATCTTTACCAGATTTACCAGGTGATTTTTTTGTTAACTCTTCAACAATTGATGATGCCATTCGAGCAAAGCTATAACAATTCGCATAACTTTCTACACTCTGCTCTTCCAACATGATTCCTTTGCTGTTCATTGTTGACGGCCCCAAGTTCACAGATTCATTGCCTTTTCTTTCCTTAAAAGGACTTCTAGTCTCCATAATTTTTGCTGTAAGATTAGAATCTTCAAACGTTCCACCCTCCTTGTACCTTTGATTGTCTACAACATCCTGGGATATTTCAGCTGATCCTTCAGACCCTGGCAGCATATTTCCCATCTTCATTGATGGGTCAACTGTCTCTGATTCGCCATATCCTACATCATCAGAACATGATGAGAGTTTTTCCACTTGCTTTCTTTCATTTACCTTCTCTTCATGTTGTGACATAATCAATACCGGAAAATTTGAGGACATAGTTTTCAGCCGGGTATCCAGATCACATTTTGCACCTGCAGCCATACTTGTATCCGGAAGCTTCATAATTGCACTTAACACAGTTCCATAAACATTTTCTGATGATTTCATCATCCCAATAACCAGAGCCAAATCATTTCTATGGTAATACTTAGGTGAGAATTCGTCTTCGCGTGGATCTGACCTGCAAGAACAGCAGCACAATCTCACGTCAGAATGAAAATAACTAAGTACTCCCTCCGTCACAAGCAGATTTTCCTTTTTAGTCTGTCCATAAAGAATGTCACCTTCCTGTAATCGGGCACAATGTCACCTTCCTGTAATCAGGCACAACTTGACTTTAAAGTTTCCCTTTTACCCTTAATGAAATGATTTATAGCCAATACAAAGCTTGTTTTAAAAGACAAATTTCAAAAGTCTTCCTTTTTTCTTAAATTTTGTGCCAAGTCAAAAGCTGCCACATAAATTGGGACGGTGGGAGTACTAATTTATACCAAGAAACTGGGAAAAAATGATAGAGAATGCCCAAGAACAAGAATAACAAGAAAACACAAGTCTGTACGCTAGACTAAAAAGAGCTATCACATTTTAGCAGTCAATACATGATGATGCAGTGTATGAACATTATGTAGAACTCAAAATTAAATTAATGTTGAAAATCCTGTATACAAGCAGTACACCAAAAGGTAGATATCATACAATGAAAGACGGTATTCTTTATATAGTCGTCAATCTTCTATGTAAACCATTGCTGGAAAGAATTATAAGTTCTTTACTCTCCTCTTCTTCCTAATAAACCAATTGCTGGAAAACTTTTCTGTCCTCGTCTTCCTATCCACATCCGCTTTATTTGTCTCAACCTCTTATGAGTTCTTTACTCTCCTCATCTTCCCAAAATCATTTATATTAATTGGATGTAGACTAGCTGGAACTAGCTTGGTCTCTTTCTAGAGATACTTGCACCAAGTAACAAAATTGCCATTGCCAAAAACAAGGCTGAAAAGTATCTATGCCTCATCCTTAACAATGAGCTTTACTTGTGACATGCCATTTAAATCATTTCAATATCCACAAAGCAACCAGAGGTTGAAATGCAATATTGAATACCCAACCAAGCTCACTTACAATACCCAATTTTTTCTTTGCACGCTCGTGCAACCAATGCCGACAACAGAAAAGGTCAGAATCCTTAATTATGAGTCTCGCTTTTGACATGTTAATTAGACTCATCTGAACTGCACCGATCAAAAAATTCAAGGCCACAACTTCAATTGGCCATCTACTTGACGAGGTTGACAGTCCAAAGACGAATTGAGAACTCAATCAAGCTCACCATGACACCCTATTTCTTTCTTGTATGCAACCAGCGCTACAAGTGTGATGCAACAACGTCAAGGGATCAACAATCTAGAGTGCCCCCTCTGTCAACAGTCATTCAGCTTCTAGTTTGGCAAGAAATTTAAATATGATCAATGAACCTGCTGATCTTGGAGCTAACCTAGGGTGCTCACTCCATGACTCTTTTGATGGAAGCAACTCGGCAATCAAAGAGTTCAACAAAACAACATCAGCAATGATACTACTAACCTAGAGACCTTGAGGCCAGGAATAACATTCCGCCACCTAGCCGCCTACTCCTTGGCTCCAGTAATGAAAGCAACATGGCAGTCAAGGAGACCAATAATGCACATTTCCAGAAAGTGATTTCAACTTTCAACTCTCTCTTGGTCATATAAAAACTACCATTAACCAGCTTATAACTCCATTCTCCTCCACTCACTAAGTGGCCATGCATCTAACTCCCTTGTAATTCCTACAGTCATTGATACACTGCACACACGTATATCACAGAGTTCGATCCGCTTTTCTGTTTGTGATAACACTAGTTTTGTGTTACTTGGTGCAATCGCACTAAACTAAGATGCTGGAGATGGATTTTTCATTCTTACCAGAGAGTTAGAGACCTACGGTGAGCTATCACTGAGATTTGATCGAATCAAGGTTAGAGAGAAGTGGGAGTTCCTCTCACTAGAAACTAGCTGCTTTTTGTGTAAAAGACATCCACCATATGCATTTACTCCTCTATACTTTCAATAAAGACATTCAAATTAGATAAAAAGGTGATTGTGTTCTGCGACAACCTGTTGCGGCACAACACTCAATTACTAAATGGAAGGGAAAGTTTTATTGGTCAGTTTTATTCATGTTTCAGCTTGTTTAAGACAAAATGGTGATTTTAAATAATATAAAGAATTAAACCCTCAAGCATGAACCAAAGAAGAAGATGTAACAAACTTGTCATGAGTCATTACATCAGACAATACAAGAATCACAACATCAACCGCAGTCTACCACAGTTTAGTCCCAAATAATGTTGGAGTAGGCTATATGAATCCCTTGTAATTTATTTGACACCATTTGGCCCCAAACATTCCCAAATAATGTTGGAGTAGGCTATACAAATCCCTTGTAATTATTTTGACACCATTCGGCCCCAAACTTTCCAATACTACTTCGCTTATCAATATTTGCACTTTACACATCACCACATCAAGTGGAAAATGTTGGTGCCAATAGCAACCTACACCACATACTAATACCGGATATCTAATGCAAGCTGTCCCAAACATTACAAATAGTTGTGTCGAAAGATGAATCTTAAAACATAAACAGAATGATTAAAGACCCGTTTGGCCATGAAGATTGTTCACTTTTTTTCTGGAAAATTATTCCACTATATTTGAAAAATGGTGTTTGGCCCTGAAATTCCAAATTTAGAATTTGGAAAATAACCAAAACCTTGTTTTCACTTTTAAATTTATTTGTTTTTCAAAAACTCTTAAATTATTTAGTTTTATAAAATAACCCCATTTAAATTATATTCCATGTTCAAATCATATTTTATTTAAAAAAAAAAAAAATACATTTAAATTCTAAATATTAACTGCAAAAACTATGGCCAAACACAACTCCAACTCAACTTTGAAAATTCCATATAAAGTGAATCTTTTTTTGGTTTTCATGGCCAAACGTCTACTAAGCTTCAAGAAGCAACTAGACTGGCAGAGAAGATACAATCACTTACTAACTTTAGGCCAGAGTGATGGAACTTACACCAATAGGTAATCACAGCAACTATAGTATAGCCGGCCGTACGGATCAGTTGCCAACAACTCTGCCCCTCGAATTGATTTTGCCAAATTCAACCAGGGCTTCTTTTTGACAATCAGACATTCAGGGCAATACCAATCCCCCTCAGGCAAGTGACTATTAGCAACACCAACACACTTGGAATGAAATGCAGCAGGGCAGCCATCACAGCATATTAAGCTACCATCCATTTTGCAGAGGCAGCATTCATCACTATTCCAGTCTGTTGATTCATCGACTGCCTCCTCACCCAAGCATGAACCAGCAGCAACATTCATGGAAGCCCTCCTCTTCTTGGAACTGCCAGATTTCAAATTCCGATCAAAATCCGTGATCTCTGCCGTCACAATTCTTCTGTTAAGCTCTGACTGTATGGCCTCTACTTCAATCACATCATCACAAAGACACCTAAGCATTTCAATCTTCAAATAAGCTGGATGGTTGTAGTAATCCCTCTCGAATAGTTTAAAGTGAGAGAGATCAAAACTTGGCTTCAGTTCAGATCCATGTAGTAGTAGATATTCAACCATAAAGACAGGCCATGTGATTAGGTCCAGCAAATCCCAGTTAAGAGACCTACTTCCACAATTTGTAAATGTACATACAAATTTTAGTATCAAGGAAATTCAAGCAAAAACAATGAATACACAATTTTATGGGAAGTCAAAACTTTACCTAAGACAACCGGATGCAGATTCAGAACTTTCAACTGAAAGAAACTCCAAATGCTTCCTCAGTATTTGCAAAAGAGAGAAATGAACGGAGTCAAACAATAAAGTAGGATAATTTGCCTTTATGCATGCCACGAAGTCTTCCAAGTCAAAGGGGCTCAAGAACAATAAAGTACTGAACGATCTCAAAAATGAATAGACAGAGAAGACATCAAGCACAGGAATACCATCTAAATCTAAACTACTCGAAGAAATAGGCAAATCCATCTTTGGCGGAAGAACATCACATTTTTCAGACTCTTCATGACCTGATAAAACAATTTTCTCCTCTGAAACCACACTAACTGCAGGAGACAACAGTGGATCACTCGCTGCATCAGACACTACTGCACAAGAAACATGATCTTCGGCAGGAAAGGAATCTATTCTCGCTCTACGAGCACTTCTTCTCAGCACCGTCTCTGTAACACCTTTGCCAGCATCCAAGGGCTTCCTCTTCTTCCTACCCCTTTTCCCCTTAGTCAAGCTCTGCAAGACACCATTTTGCACTTCCAACCCACCAGTATTATCCTTATTGGGTGTTGTCCACTGAACCTCAACTTCCTGCAGAGTGCCATTTGCTGACTCATTCGTAATTAAACACGTCTCCACTGGGACCTTCTCTTCATCTCCCCCATCAATTCTCTCAGTATTATCTCGACTACCCTCTTTCTCCACGGTGCCTCCTTCTCCAAAACAGCAAGTCATCATTTTCTTCGACGTCTCATCTTCACCACCAACATCTATATTCTTACTTACTTCATCTAACCCTAAATTCAAGTCAAAACAGTTCTTTATCTCTACATCCTCCAAGATATGACCCACATCTCCATTTGCATCCACATTCAAATCAATCACATTGCTTCTATTCAAACTTCCCTCTATATACTCCTCAACATTCAAATCCACACCTTTATTCAAATCCAAATTCAACCCTTGACTCTTATTTAAGTCAACTTCCCCATCAATATCAACATCATCAGTTAAATTAACCGCCGCAGCGTCATAATTCAAATCCAAATTCAATCCATTACTTAAATTACCACTACAATTTTCATAATTCATTTCAACAGCAGCATTATTATTACCTGTACGCTGCCTTTTTTTGGGTTTTCGACCAACCGCAGAATTCGGAATAGGCTGTTGCAGTTCTGATGATCCATTGAACAAGCAAATGAGATGGGACATTTCAACAACCTCAGAATCGCCGGAATCGTAAACGATCTCAAAGGACCCAGTACCAGAATTGTAGGATTTGACAGTACCAACACCTTTGACTTCTTTGTTGACTCTTCTGCCTATATAATCCCCCATTTTCCTCCTCAAAAATTCTAGGGTTTTAGGTAAATTTTCTACAAAATCGATTTATAAGGCAGAACCCCAGAATTACAGTGAGAAGAGAGAAAAGGGGGTCGGCTCTCTCTCTCTCTCTCCGAATGTGGGTGTGTTCCTCTCTCTAGAAAACGCAAGGAAAGGACTTTGAAGTTTGAAAGTATGTCAAATGCGTTTTCTATATGGCAGCCTTTCTCCGTCACGCAACACGTGAGTGGGTTGGGTGGGTCGGTGATGTGGGTGGGAGAAAAAGATTTCATCAATAACATTACACTAATTTATAGTACTCCCTCCATTTCAAAAATCGACATAATTTAACTTAACACGGAGTTTAAAAAAATAAAAAATATTTTAAAATTTTATAGTATTAAATTAAAGATATATTAAATATATCAAAATGTTCTTCAATCTTGTAGTTTTAAACATGTCATGTGAAAAGTTAAAATTAAAAAGTTACAAAAAATGAAAGAATTATTCTTTTTTAAATGGAATAAAAAGGAAAGTAGATCATTCTTTTATAAACTGAGGGAGTACTATATATTACTAGATGTCTAAGGTCGTGCTGTATATATTTTATTTTGGAAAAAATACATATGTCAACGTACTTAAGTACTTAATTACAAAAAATAGCAGCATGTGCTCGTACAGTGACAATGATATTTATGGAAGCATACGCGCAATTTTAAACAAGGAACAGTTTAAAAACTTTTGCGACAATAACATTTTTGGTTATTTTATGAAGAAGAAGAAGTGTGTAGTGCAAGCACAGTTGTGCAGATGCATTATGACGCTTGAGGTGAAGAGTAGTTCTTCTTCTGGGATTCTGAGCTGTGCTAATGGCACCTCTCTTAGTTTTACTCCCAGGGAATTTGCTATCATAATTGGATTAAATTGTGTGTCTAATAGGTATGACTTTATTTTTTATGAGGGTGTACCCAATAGGATTATTGAAAAGTATTTCAATGGGGCATAAATTATATAGAAAAAACAACTATTTCTAGCATTCACGGAGAAAGTATGGGAGAGAATAATGATGAGGATGCTGAGAAATTTGCAATTCTGTATTTCATGCATTTATTTGTGTTGTCTAACATTGACACTATTGTTATACCCCGTCTTCATTTCAATTTGGTAGCTAGTAGTAGATATAAGGATTTTCCATGGGGCTCTTTATCTTTTGAAGATCTTGCCAGAAGTTTGAACAACCAGTTGAAAGCTGGGGGCAAATTTTATTTGATTCAGGGAATGCCACTGGCTATTCAAGTGTGGCTATATGAGTGTTGTTCAAATGTCCCACCAAAGATTGCATTGAAGGTTGAGAATCAGATTTCCTGATTCTTAAATTGGAAGACGATTGCACCTCGTCTACGCTATGAGTTTTTTATGAAGGCTATATTCAAGGACAATGGCACGATTTGTTATGAATAAATATATATGTATTGTATTGTATTATATTGTATTGTATTGTATTGTATTGTATTGTATTGTATTGTATTGTATTGTATTGTATTGTATTGTATTGTATTATGTTATATTGTATTGTATTGTATTGTATTATATTGCATTGTATTGTATTGTATTGCATTGTATTGCATTGTATTGTTTTGTATTATATTGTATTGTACTGTATTGTATTATATTGTATTGTCTTGTCTTGTACTATATTGTATTGTATTGTATTGTATTTTATACATATATTCTTTTTCATTTACAATTGTTTAACATATTATTTAACATATTCGTGGGTTGTATTTAAGAATATAAAGCCAACTGAAATGGAACTGGCAAAGTTTGAAAAACCACAGAAGGATGTAACTGAAGATGAACGTTCAATTGATTCTGACTATGACTTCCAGGATCCACCACCAAAAAAGATCAACGAACGTTAAAAAAAGAAACAGAAAGTGGATTCATCAACCCCAGTAGCGAAGAAACCTTCAGGGAAAAAGCAAGTCAATATTGTTGACAAGCATACCCAAATGAGGACTCCACCTCCTCGTGCTGCAAAGGTTGTTGTAATGAAGACACCAGTATTCAAGCCAAATCCAACATGACAGGCTTCTTCTTCAAAAACGAAGAAAGGGAAGCAAACAACTAGGGTTATTTTTCCTCAAGTACAGTCAAAGCCAGATAGTCATGTAGAGGAAGTAGCCATGTCAAAGCGTGAGAGTCATGTTGAGAAAGAGGCATTTATTTCTAAGAAAGTTTTTGATGCATTTCTCGAAGAGGTAATTTTTTTTATCAAATATTTATTTTACATTAAAAAATTGTGTTTACTGAATTTGTATGGATACAGGTTCGTGAAGAGTTTACAGGAGTTCATGAAGAGTTTACTCGAATTCGTCAATTAGTGAAGAAAAAGTTCAAAAAAATGGTCAAAGCAATTGAACATAGCAAGGTAAAAGTTTTATTATTATATAATATCCACGGTATTAAAAAAAATACATATGCAGAGTATGTGAAAAAATACATATGCAGTATGTTGCTAAAAATACATATGCAGTTTATACAAAAAATACATATGCTTTGATTTTCAAAAATACATATGAAATGTAATACAAAATACATATGCAGTGTGTCAAGAAATGTATTTTGCTAAATACATATGCAGAGTATGTGAAAATACATATGCAGAGTATGTAAAAAAATACATATGCAGTATATTGCTAAAAATACATATGCAGTTTATACAAAAAATACATATGCTTTGCTTTTCAAAAATACATATGAAATGTAATACAAAATACATATGCAGTGTGTCAAGAAATGTATTTTTCAACACTATGTATTTTTAGTGGGTTGGTATATACATATTAAGTGAAATCAAATAATAATAGTTTATTCAAATTATACTTGTAGCAACAACATGAAGATACAGAGGTTGAAGTACAACAAATGGATTATGCTGGTATCAAAACATCACCATAGCAATTCAGTCTTACTGTTGATCAGAATTTGGATGAGAATCAGGATGGTACAAAGGTAAAAAACAACTAAAATATTATTATTCTTTTGAGTGCACAAATGTAATTGTTTTTTTTAGCAGTTATATGTTATTTTATATATAGACCTGTATAAACATATACAACTAGATTTTTGTTTAAAGTTGTTTTAATTTTTTTGCTCGTTTGCAGAGGTGCACTGATTTGCATCCAGATAAAACAAACATTGAAATTGATTCTCAATATTTAATCCTTGGTGAGCTTCTCCAAAGTATAAATTTGGATTATAATCTTTCTGAGAAGATTGTTCATCATGATGATCGAGTATGTATAATAAATTGAACTTCAGCTTATGTGATGTAAGAATCATAACAATCCATAAGACAATTATATATTTTCTTTCATTTCTATTGCAGATCACTGATGAGAAATTGGATGATACAAATTTGTCTGATTCGCAGTTTACAATCCCAGATGAGTTGTTACCAAGTCTTAATGCATACCGAAGAGAAAGCATCACGAGACATCCATTGGCAACTTGTGAAGAAGAACAAACCGATGAACATTTTAATGAAAAAAAGTCTAAATCTGCTGTTCAAGATCGTTGTCAGGTATGTATTATGAACATATCTGAGGTTATGTAGGTTATTTTGGACATAAAAAATAAACTGTTTCCATTTTTTAAGGAAAACAAAGAGAACGTTGGATCGAGCTCTAAACCAGACATGCACGAAGAGGCTGATCTTGGTACGGAGGAGTAGATTATGACAATTTCTAAAATACAAGAATTAACCACTGATGAACAAAGGGATGAAACAGTTTAGCCTGATTCACAATACACAATCCCTGATGTCTTGTTTCCTAGTTTAAATGTATACAGTAGTAAAAGCACCATTTTTCATCCATGTGCTAATCATGAACTTCAAAATCCTATTCCAAAGTTAAGGATTAGGCGACCATCCAAATTCAACGAGTCACCTTACACGATGAAATTTGATTCAGCTGCCGGTAAGTACAATTAGTTATATATTTAGTTTACAATGTAACATGTTATGTAAATACTTTTAATAATTATCTTTTTGTATTACGTAACTATATAGAGAGCTCGGAAGGGCACATACGTATATTCCCACAGAAACATCCATTTGTTTATCATCCGATTGATGGGATTGTGGATACGAAGATTGTCAACAAGTTCATGGATTGGATTTATGAAGACCTTTTTAAAGTTCATGCTAAAAGGTATTTCTATTGAACTGTTTTAAGTTTTTTTTTTTAAAATTACATTATGTTCTCATGATTTAACATATATTGATTAACAACAAAAACAGAAAGAAAAATGCGGATCATTACAAAAGGGGAAAATCAACCATTCCAATGATGCATTTCGGAATTGAGACTGTTGAAGATAAAAACTGGTTCTACCCAATGGGGTTCCCTGATTAGTCATGGACAGACTCGGTTAGTATATTTTTTTTGACAATGTTTTTTTTACATTTATAGGACTAATTAAAATACATATTATGGTACTTGTAAATATATATGCAGGTGCATATATGTATTTTTACTATGTATTTTTTTTATTATATGAGAAAGGATGTGTTATACTTTAAATTACATATGTATTTTTATATTACATACATATGCTAAATTTAGTATACAAATAGTTTGAATGATCTAACATTTGTGTTGTTATTTACTGCAGCATATTGATGTTTGCTTCTACTACTTGAGGAAGAAGTCGAAGTATGACCCCAACAGGTCTTACAAATTCAGCACAGTAAATTGCAACTTTATGAACATAATTAGTTCTGTTCATGATGTTTATTCTGCGGATGCTGCAAACCTTACGGCGGGAGGACAGGTGGCACATCTTAATGAATACATAAATGGATTCCGTATGCATGCTGTTGTGCCATGGCATACAGTAGACATTTATATTCCAGTAAATATAATGGAAAAACATCATTGGGTGCTAGCAATTTTATCTTTCTCGGAGAGGTGCATATTCCTATATGATTCATATGAATCATCTGGTCATTATTCGATTGTTCTTGATGTCATTGAGAAATTAGCTACGATTATCTCATTGTATCTCCAACATTGTAATTTCTATGCTAAGAAAGGAATTGATGTTGAAAACCATCCAAGATACAAAGACAAAGACTCCTCCGATATGTTTGATGTGTTATTTCAAGAGATTTGCCTCAAGAACCGAGCGGAAGCTTGTAAGTTATTTAATTTACATATAACAAAATTGTATGTTTGTAAAATATATATTAAAGCACATATGTGTTCCTTTTTATTATTTTTGTAGGGATTGTGGTGTCTATATGGTTACATATGCAGAGTGTCTTTCTTATGGTCACAAAGTTCTTGCGAATGAGTTCGACCCCAATGCACTCCGTACAAGATATGTTGCACTTTTGTGGGAATATGGGACCAGAAAGCAAGACGCAAATGCTCATAGTGATGTTGAAGCACCTTTGAGACCTGCAGGCAAAGTAGAATAACTAGTGTAACTGAAGTTTTTGATGTATGATGGATGATGGATTGATTACTTTATATAGTTTAGACGTTGATTTATGGATGTAGGTACTAATTATACAAACTAATTTTGATGTTTTGAAGTAGTTCTAATTGTAGGTTATAATAGTACTTATTTTAACTGAATGAAATTAATTCAGTTTTGAAGTTTAATCTGAGTCTTTTATGGTGTTCTTCCTTTTACTGTGTGATTTAGTTAAAAAAAATACATATGTATTGTTCATATTATGCTAAAAATATATATGCAGGAAATTTTATGCCTAAAAAATACATATGTATTGTTTTTAGCTGAGAAAAATACATATCCAATGTTATGCCTAAGCATTCCAAAAATATCTAAAATTTTTAGTTTAAAAATGCCAATGTTATGTTAAAAATACATATGCAATGTTAGAAAATACATATGCAGTGTTCATATTTTGCGAAAAAATATGTAAGCATTATAAATAAAATTTAGCCTAAGAATACATATGCGGTGTTAATAGTAAGCTTTTCTAAAATACATATTTTTCATAACTAATATGTATTTTGATATGTGTCCATTTAATATGATTATAAATGAAAACTCGAATTAAAGATAAAATTGAACTTTTAATACAGTTCTGTAATTTATGGTGAGATTTTATTTTACAAAAATACATATGCAGTGTTAATATTTTTTGTTAAAAATACATATGTATTATACATTTAAATGTATTTTTAGCATATAAATACATATGCAGCACTAAGATTTTGGAATTCAAGCATAGATTTGCAGAATATGTCATATGTGGCTAAATCAATGAACAATTATGAACTAAATAAGTGTTTGGTTAATCAGAGTTACCAACTTTAACCTAAAAAGTATATTCAATGTTAAAAATACATATGAACTGTAAATTCAAAATATATATGCAATGTTTAGATCTCGCAACATATACACATGCAGAATTCAGATTTTACTGTGTTCACTTGTCAAATGATGATTAAATGTATTAACTAAAAAAAATAATTCAAGTTTATAAAAAATGAAAATAAAGTTTTAAGCAATAATACGGAAGGAGAAATTTATCATTTTTGATATTTCCTGCAAGAACGCCTATTGTGACCCTTAGCCCTACAAGCACCACATGAGTTGATGTTCTTTTTTCCAAACATATCTCGGCCTGATTTTCCACGATCCTTCTTTGCAGGTCTTCCTGGAGGTCTTTTATATTTTGGAGGCAGTACTATTTCACCAAGTACGCTATCTGAAATTAGCTAGTCATCTTTGTGTGGCAACGGATAGATGGAAACATCATATGTCTTCAAAACAGTTTTTGGTTTAAACAAATCACAACAATATGGCCCCTTCTCAAAATCCTTCTTCTCCAATACCGCACAAGCATGTGCATATGGTATCTGATCTAGTTGAAATGCATTATATGAGCATTTTTTTCCTTGAGGCAAACAATGAAGTGTTTTTGTTTGTCATGTACCGTATACACATATTCCATGGCTGGTACAACCTGATATAAAAATAAAAAGTTTAATGAAATACTACAAAAAGATGAAATTCATATTATACGATATGTTGAAAGCACACCAACATTTTTGCCAAAAAAAATACATATGCAGAGTACATTTTTACAGAACATCCAAATACATATGCAGTGTTAATTATTTTTAATTGAAAAATACATATGCAGAATACATAATTTTTTTTACTGAACTTTTTAGTTTATTTTTATATGTTTCCATTCATTTAGAACTTAATGGAAGTTATTCTATTAATTATGTTTTTCAGAAGTATTAATTCCAAAAATGTATAAGGTCATACCGCCATACGAGAACACAAAGTCTCGTTCTCTTTGAGTATGTCATTAAACTTTTCAATGAGTGGTGTGAAGCATATGAAGCCTGTTGCCTATTTTCGCAGTTCCATTTTGCAAACAATAATCGAACCTCCTCAAGAAAGTCATAAATTGGCAGTTCTCTAGCTGATACAAGTACTCCATTTATTGACTCCGCAATGTTTGAAGTCAAAGTCCAGCCACAGTGAACTGTTGCATAGGACCTAGCCCACTTTTCGTAACCAGCCAATTTCAAATAATTCTTCACCCTAATATCAACTGCCTCGACTTTTTCCATTAACATGTGGAATTCTGACGTTGAATATGATTTGGCCATTGTATAAAAGATCTTCTACAATACATCGTGTGACTTTCTGTAAAGTTTTCTAACATTCTCTCATAGATTCCATATACATGCATAATGTGGAACATCGTTGTACACATCGCTACCATCCTTTATGATGCTTGGATTCCTATTAGAAACAACACACATGTTTTATCTTTCACCGTATGCTTCCTTTAGATTCTAAAAAAACCACGTCCATAATGCATCATTTTCAGAATCAATCACACCATATGCCAGAGGAAATATATGACCTGTATATACAAAACAATTATGTGCAGTAAAATAAAAATACATATAGGAACTGCATATGTATTTATTAAATATACAGGTAATTAAAACTGTATAATTTATCAAATAAATGGTATCAATTACATATAATAAATTTAGGCAAACATAACTATAAAACATAATCAATTTTACATGTTTTCATTCATGAAACTTTGAAAATATAGGTAATTTTATACAAATATGTATATATCTAGTGGAGATATGTATTTTCAGGTGATACGCAGAAATACAAAAAAATACAACAAGTTTTAGAATATAATTATTATAAAATCATACTAACCTGCTCCATTCATTGTACAAATGCCCCAGTATACATTCCTCTCAGATGACTAGTATCAACAACTACGACTGGTCTACAATGACCGAATCCCTTAATGAATCCATTTAGAGCGATAAATATATATAATAACTCATTATCACCTGTCTTCTTCATTCTTATATGTGACTCTGGATAGGTAGTATTCAGTACGTATAAGTATGATGGCAGTTTCTTATAAGATGCTGATGCCTTATCCCTCAACTCTTCTAACGCTCTTTCTTTCACCCTGCAACATAAAGTATATGTCAGATCCATACCAAAATCTTTCTTCATGTCATTTTTAATTTCTGTTACACTGTATTTATTTTATGGTTCTTGAATATTTGTTTAACCACACCACCTATCAACATACTAGTAGCATGCACCTTTGGATAGATCTGTCCTTCACCGGGCATGTATGTTGAGGTCTGAATGCTCTTATTCTAAACATTTCAGTTTCTCTCATTCCTGATGCACACATTAAAAACTCGCAGTTTCTTGATTTCTAAAACAATACCTGTATCCAACATAATTTAGTATTTTCAAAATACATATCTTAACTAATATTAAATAAGAACAGAGTGATATAGAATATATGTACGTTTTCTTACTTGACCTTTTACTTCGCGTTTGAAATTTCTCCCTAATTGAATAGTCCTTTATGACTGACTTCAAATTTTTTTCTCTCAAGTAAATCTGGTCTTTCTCAACATGCTTGTGATGTGGATTTGAGATAATCAACTCAATAGTATTCATTTCAAATACATCTAATGCTTGTGTATCTTCACAAACCACCAAAGCTCTTTCATTTGTTGTATTTATCAGTGTTTGAATGTTGTCACAGTTGGTTGTTCTTTCAGCAACACATATAGATGAACTTACCACGTTGCTCCCTACAATTTTCTCCAAAATGCTTACATATAAAGGAAGACAATTCATGTCTTGTATCTATTTTTTTTTAAATATAAACACCTTTAAACCCATATCATTATGTATTTCTATCTGCCTTGCATTAGCAATAATTTGATATTCCACTAGAATACGTTTTCTTGTTAAATCCACACTTAAGTGAGATACCAATTCATCGTGCAACTCAATGAATGTTGCTACTCAATAGTATAGCATCAGTGACATTCTTCATAATTTTTTTCATACATCCACCGACCAGAGTGCTTCACAAGCACTGGTATGCTTCTCATTTCTACTTGATTTAACCAAAAAATAAACAAATATAAACATTTTGTCAAATTGTAACTTGTTAAAACAAACACTTATCAGCTTTAACTGCAAACAAACTAACACAACCAATATCTCCATTCGAAAAATAAATTTAAACAAAATTTGTTTAATGTAAAATACAAACACAAAATTTTTTTTAAACCAAATACAGAAACTACTGAATCGAACCGAAGAAAAACTTGTATAAAATATATTTTCACCAAAAATAGTTATACTCTCAAATTTCGACAAGCAAACCAAAAATACATATGCAGTGTTAACATTAAGCAATTCAAAAAAATATATGCAGTGTTAACATTAAACATATCAAAAAATACATATGGAGCATACCTAATTTGTATTTTGATATGTGTGAATAGAATTTGATCACATTCAGCAGCTAAATTCAATCATCCATTGATCAAGGATTTTCAGAAAATAATTGAATCAAATTCAACTCGAAGTTTGTTTAAATTATTTTCGTAATCGGGAGCTTCACAATTTGATCAATTGTTAAATCGATCAAAATAACAACCGATACTGAAATAAATAGTAGAACAATGAAATCTAAATAACTGAAACAACTTCTAAACTGAAATTTTGCAACAAAAAATTTTAATTCTGAAGTTTTTTGCTATATATGTTGAATTTCCTCCTGCTTTGATTATAAATTGAAACTAAATAGAAGCATCAGTAATGGCTGAAAACAAAAAAATTCGATCGTAAAAACTTAATAATTACGTACCTTAAACAACAGTAACAGATAAATTTTCAACTGATAGTTGAATTCGAACATTTTGAACTGAAGAATCTATAATTGAATTTGATTCAAAGAAATTAATGTTTCATTTTGAAACTGATGTTGAATTCGAAGAAGATACTGTAGAATTTCATATGAACAACAACAATGGTTGAACATAAAAACAGGGTTGAATTAGATGAAATTGCTCGCAAAAACGAAAAGCAGATTTTGATTTTATTTTTTTTCTCAGATGAACTCGTTAATGGAGAAAACTGAAATTTGAAATTTGATCAATGCTGTTAAGATAAAACAGAAATCACGTGATTGAAGTGTTTTAACGGAAAAGGAATCTACAAAATTAATTAATTGGTAATTATACCATATTTATCTCAACCAATTTCAGTTATTTAAGGGAGATAAAATTAGTTGTATATGTATTTTTATAGCAACAGTTTTTAAAAATACATAATACAAGTTGCTACAAAATGTAATTATGAAACTGTTGCTATAAAATTAATAATTAGGGCCTCAAGTATATCATTTCTGAATTTTACCCTTTTATTTTTTAGTTTCAATTTATGTGACACAAATTGAATTTAGATAATCAATTATATTTTAATATACTTTAGTTATTTTGAATTGTTAACTGTAATAATTTATAATAGTTTTATTTAATTTTTAAATAATACATATTACTCTCCTTGTTTAAATTTTTGTGACTTTGATAATCAGTTATATTTTTAAAATAATTTAAATTTTTTATTATTAAGATTTATAATACCTCTTCTATATTCATATTTAAGTGACACTGATATAATTTTAAAACTCAACCAAATATTTTATATATGTAAAAAAATTAAAATTGTTAATTATTGTGATATTATAGTATTTTTTTTTTGTTTTTTTTTTTTTAAATATATAACAGATTAAATTTTTTTAAAAATATATTAACTACTGTAGTTATAGTACTTTTTATGTACTTTTCAACTAATACATGTTACTCTCTTTTGTTCAAACTTTTGTGACACGGTAAATTATACTTTTATTTATTACAATTTAAGTGACACTGATATAATTTTGAGAGTCAACCAAATATTGTAGATCTTTTAAACTTTTTAAGTTGTTAATTATTGTGATTTATTATTTTTTTAATATATAACAAATTAATTATTTTTAGATATTTTAAGCTGTTAAATATTGTAATTTATAATACTTTTTATGTATTTTTCAAATAACATGTTACTCTTCTTTGCCAAACTTTTGTGGCATTATTATATTTTAAAAATAATTTAAGTTTTTAATTAGTGTGATTTATAATACTCTTTCTTCTATTTCAATTTAAATGTTACTGATATAGTTTCAAGAGTCAGCCAAATATTTTACACCTTTTAAATTTTTTAAGTTATTAATTATTATGATTTATAGAAATTTTTTCATATTTTTTTGAAATATATACTAGATAAACAAAACAAGACAAGCAAATTAAAATTGATGAAAAAAATAAAAGCAAGGGAAAGGACTAATGAAGTTGTGTTAAAGCAAACAGATCGACCTTTAAATTTTTAAAGCTGTTAATTATTATGATTTATAGTAATATTTTGAAATATATAATAGAGTAAATTTTTTGTTTTTAGATATTTTAAGTTGTTAACTATTGTAATTTATAATATTTTTTATGTAATTTTCAAATAATATATGTTACTCTCTTTGTACAAAATTTTGTGTCATTGATAGTTAATTATATTTTAAAAATAATCTAACTTTTTAATTATTATAATTTATAATACTTTTTCTTCTATTTCTATTTAAATGACACAATGTTTAGATGACCGTAATAATTAATTAGGGGGTGATATAGTAAAATCATGATTGAAGCAACGAATTAGACATGTCTTAAATAACTTATAATAACTAATTAAAAGTGATATAACAAAATTATTATAGAAAATATTTGTGGAAAAAGATTAAGTGAATCACATATATGACGTCAAGTTAATTTAATATTAAATATTATTAATATTTTAATACTTAAATAAATTTATAATAATATTTTCATACTTAAATAACTTATAATAATTAATCAGGGGTGATATAATAAAATCACAGTTGAAGCAGTTAAAGCAGACATATCATAAATATCTATTTTATTTTTTATTAAATATTATTAATTTTTTAAAATATAAATAATATATAATAATTAATTAAGGATGATATAGTAAAATCATGGAGCAAGCAGTTGAACGGTCGGCAAGCAGCACGACCCTAAGCTGCTCTCATTCACTCTAGTATTATAGAGTAATTTGTGGAAAAAGATTAAGGGAATCACATATATGACGTCAAGTTAATTTAATATTAAATAGTATTAATTTTTTAATACTTAAATGACTTTATAATATTTTTTAATACTTAGATGACTTATAATAATTAATTAAGGAAATATAATAAAGTTACAGTTAAAGCATTTAAAACAAACATATCATAAATATCTATTTTATTTTTATTAAATACTATTAATTTTTTAATATATAAATAATATATAATAATTAATTAAGGGTGATATAGTAAAATCACGGAGCAAGCAGCTGAACGGTCGGCAAGCAGCACGATCCTAAGCTGCTCTTATTCACTCTTATATTATATAGTAATATATATATATATATATACTATATATATGTATATGAAAAAAAAAACATAAAATAAAAAGACAAACAACAATAACGCAAAATATAATTATCCTTTATCCTATTATTATTATTATTATTATTATTATTATTATTATTATTATTATTATTATCCTATATAATAAGTCACAAGGGGCTTTGTGCTGACAAAAAAAAATAAAAAATGTGGTGTAGGTGACTCAAGTATTAATAATTGAGTGTAGGTGACAACTACTTTATTATGAATTCAGAAAGTTGAGAAAGTTTGAAAATAATCCACAAGTTTTTGAATTTACACTTTGATCCAAATGTTAGTTAATATAACAGAAAACGGAGGAAAAAAGGTATGTTTCTCTCTCTTCTCATCCGTTGTTGTTTTCTCTCTCTTCACGATTTTTGTTGTTCATTATTGTTGTTGCTTTATTCATCTTCTACATCATTATCATCTTCATCTTCTTCTTGTCGACCATTGTTGTTGTTTTTACAATTACTGCTGCTACCTGACAAATTGTTTAGGTGAAATTTTATTTCGTACATCACTTTCCACTTCGGAATTACTTCACAAGTGACTTTGGTAAGTAAAATTTTGATTTTTAGTCGAATTTGTCATCCGGGTACACAACTACTGCTGTTTTTGCAACAATGGATAGAACCCGGTCATGAATCCAATATAAGAGCCCACAATTTAAATAGATCACTCATCTATTGCATCAGATGAGTAATCTGTTGAAATGGAAGACTCATATATTAGATTCATGTTTATGGTTCTATAGTGCCCATAACATGAATCAAACAGATAGGTGATTTATTGCAACAGACTAGTTATTTGTTGCAACAGACTAATTATCTGTTGCATCAGACTTACTATCTGTTGCAACAGACTATTTATCTGTTGCAACAGACTACTTATCTGTTGTAACAGATGAGTAATCTATTTGGAACAAAGGCGCGACTGTTTACCTTCATTTATTAATTACATTCAAACTGGTGACTTTTTAATTATTGTGAAAAGTTAATGACTTAATTAAATCAAAGCTGCTGACTAACTTTTTGATTATTGTGATAAGTCGTGCCTTTTCAGATTTTTATTATTAATTAGTTCTTAAATTTAAATAGCCATTTTCTCAATTAAACCATCTGTATAATAGATAATCTATTTATTGTAACAGATAATCTATCTGTTGTAACGTATAATCTATCTGTTGCAACAGATAATCTATCTATTGTAACTGATAATCTATTTTTTATAACAGATAATCTATTGCTACTTGATTCAAATTATTCCTTAATCGTCGACATATTTGATGAGAAGAAGAAAGAAAAACTTAATGAAAATTAAATAAGAATTAAAACGTCAAAGGCGATCAAACATAATTTTTTTACCAAACAAAAATAAATAAAAATACATAGACTAAAAGAAAAAAAATCTAATTATTATTATTATTATCATTATTATTATTATTGCCAGTCAACCAATCTTCAATCGGCAGCAGCAGGGGCCTCCTCAACCTGCAGATTTCCCAGAGCATCCTTGCTCTCACTGCTCCCAACTCCCACTGCAGGTCATGAACCTGCCTCCGAAGTTCATTCACGGTATCTTGCAGAAAAGCAACGTCCACACTAGATCTGTCATATCTAGAAAACACATGAATTGACAAAAAATGTAAAAACAAAAGTAAATAGAAGAATCCGTATGTAATACAATATATACTACAAATTGAGTATATTTACACACAAAGCAAAAAAAAAGCCTACCTGAGTCAGGGAAGAGAAAGTGGTTGAAGGTGTAATATGAAAGATAAGATACAAGAAATAAAAAAAGTGTAGTAGAATGAACGAGTGAGTAAGGAGGGGCCTATTTATAAAGGATTGAATTTGAATGAGTTAGGCAAAAAGGCGCGATTGTTCACTTCTATTTATTAATTACAGATTTTAGTTACTGTAAAAAGTTATGACTTAATTAAATCAAGTTGTGATAAGTCATGACTTTTCAGCTTATTATTATTAATTAATTCTTTGCAATAACCATTTTATTGAGTTGTGATAACAGATTCTATATCTGTTGCATCAGATAACCCATCTGTGACAATAGATATACCATCTGTTGCAACAAATTGACAACTTATTGGATCAGATAATCTATCTGTTGCAACATATAATCTATCTTTTTTTTTTAATAATCATCATATCATTAATCCAAATTTAGTGACTTTTTTATTATATAAATTAAAAAAAATTAAAACTAAAATGGCAAAAAGTCACACTATTTGTCGCCTATTTAATATTAACATCAATTATTCAAATTAAATAACCATTTTTTATGGTTATAAATTGTGTTTATCATTTATTTTCTTATTGTTTTCTGCGAAATGAAATGATTTAATTAAATCAAGTTGGTGAGTTTTTTATTATTATGACAAGTCATGACTTTTTAGCTTATTATTATTAATTAGTTATTAAATTTAAATAACCTTTTTATCAATTAAAAAATCAAAGACACCTATTCAATAATCGTTTCTTTAATAAAATAATAACTATTTTTATTGAGTTGTGGCAACAGATAGTATATCTGTTGCATCAAATAACCCATCTGTGGCAACAGATATACCATCTGTTGTAACAAATCGACTATCTATTTTAGGAGCATTTTTTATTTCTTCTAACAGCTGATTCATCAGTCACAACAGATGGGGAATTTGATGCATCAGCAACATTGAATGTGTTAGAGCCAAAAAGTTAGGACTGTTCACCTTTTATTTAACAATCATCATATACCTTAATTAATACAATGTTGTGACTTTTTTATATATAATAAATAACTAATTTTAAAAACAGATTCAAAAACAAAAATGGTGAATAGTCACGATCAGTTATTAAAATTAAATAACCGTTATTTTATATTTATAAATTGTGTTTATCATTTATATCCTTATTATTTATTTACGAATCATTTTTCATATTAAATAATCAAAAAGTCACTTTTCACCCTCTCAATAACAAGATTTTTTTTTTATTAATAACTGTCTGTTGCAACGTATGATCCACCTGTTGCATCAGATTAACCATCTATTGCAACATATGGTTCATCAGTTGCCACAAACGCTCAATTCCTACCTCCAACCGTCGACATGTTGAGAATAAGGAATAGACAGAATGATAATTAAATATTAAATAAGAATTCAAAATCTAAATTCGATCAAACATAGATTTTTGAATCCATTATATACAAATATATACAATAGAAAAAACATATCCTTGGGTAGATCCGATATAAAAAAAATACATACACTAAAAGAAAAAACATTGACCTAATTATTATTACTACTATTATTATTAGTAGTATTAGCATTAGTATTAGTATTATTGTCAACCGACCAATCGCCATCCGGCAGCAGCAGGGCCCTCCTCAGCCTTGCTTTGAAGTCGCCCAACTCCCTTTGTAATTTATGTATCTGCCTTTCAAGTTCCCGCAAGGACTCAAGATGAATCACCTTGTACAAAGCTGGATCAGTCATATCTAGAAGTGGAGTAGAATGAACGAGTAAGGAGGAACAAAATAATGATGAAAAATTATCCTAGCAATAGGTTCGTCTTACCCATAAAAATAAAAAGACATGTCTTTATAGTTGTAAGCATTGAGAAATTTGTGAATGATTGTCATTGGTCATATTGCTCATATAGACCATATTATCTTGGTATTGGGAAATTATTTATTACTGTGAAATGTGATAGGTCGTGTAATAAATTTCTGGGGTTGTTATTGAGAGGGATTGAATTCGAATGAGTTAGTCAAAAAAGCAGGACTATTCGCCCCTTTTTAAATAAAACTGGTGACTTTTAAAGCTTATGTAAGTTAAAAAACGAATCTAAATACAACATTTTATCTTTATTTTATTATGAAAAGAAAAAAAATTATTTTAAAATAAATCTAACATATGGGTAATCTGTTGCAAAATATATTCCATCTGTTAAATAATTTATGACATATTGACAATCTATTGCAACAGATGGATATATCTATTTGATTTTTCCAACAAATAAGTCATATGTTGCAACAGATTGATCATATGTCGTAACAGATGTCTATAATTATTTGATAATCTAAACAGATGTGACATCTGTTACAACAGGTTAGTCATCTGTTTATTCAATTTAAGTCATAGATGGGCTAGGAAGAATAAGGTGCATATAGATGGATGGATCCACTTTCATGTGTGGGAGTTAAGTATTACTAATAAGGTCATCGGGACAACACATAAAAGTACAATATTTTTGTGAATGCAGTTTTTAACCAATTAGGCACTGATCAGTTAAACAAGATCTTGCATTGTACAGTTAAGTTTGATAGGCTCGAATTGATAAGCTCGAGGTCCCCATGAAGATGGTGTTGATACCCTGTTACGAATTATTGACGGCTGTTGCTCATGTTTATGCGTGCCAAGTTTTGAGAAGGGGTCAATATTTGGTGTCGTTGCAGAGATCCAAAAGCGATTGAACTTAACTTTAAGTGTGCATTGGAATCTGAAAAGGCCTTCGAAGCCTCGCACTGCATCAAATAAGAATGAAAAACTAATAGAAATTCCCCTAGCCCAAATTTATATGGAAGGGTTGTTCGAGAAGATGATTTACACGCCAGAAGAAGCTGAAGGAGAATGCTTGTGAGGGAAAGGGGAGTTGATGAAATACTATATCATCTGAGAGCTAATTAAAGAGGAAACATAGGGTATCAAGGAACTTCTAGCAAATTTGGCCGATGAAACTGAATTAAAACATAAGAAATCTGAATCAAGTGCAAATATGAAAGTGTATCCAGTATTGAAAATACGTTTGTTATTTCTCTGAAAGAAAAATAATGTAGATGGGCACTTTTCTAGGGAGCTGCGACTAGGTAGCATGGTTGGGATGATCACCTATATAAAAAAATAGAACACCAAGAAAGCAATTTTATGGGCATCGGTGGTTGAAATGATGTATAGTAAGTCGAGAAAACTTGCCCCAGTAATAGTTGCAGTTAAAAAAAGGAATCTAAGCAAAGACGACAATTTCTGAATTTTAAATTTCATCTCATGCCTTCTTGTTTGTGGTTCCGATTAGGTCCACTGCTATTGACCTGATCGAAACCACAAATAAGATTGAAAGGTAGATCAAGTATCATTACTTCCTTAGCAATTTGTATATAATTGATTGTGTTTTCTAGCTTTAGCATGCTTTCAACATATCTTGGAGAAGATCATAGGCTTGTTGTAGTATATGAATCCCAATAAATTTCAAGCTTGCCTCCAGCTTGATGATTCGGTATTCAAGATTGTCGTTGAAGTCTTTGAGGTTGGTATAGAGTTCCTGGTTTTTTGTGAGCTAGTCAATGAGGAACACTTTCTTCGAAGTTGTGGCATTGTAAAAAGCCTTCAGAAGGCTTCCAGAACACTTTCTTCAGAAGGCTTCCTGAACACTTTCTTCAGAAGGATTAAATGATACATGAAGGGTTCGCTATGTTTGTTTTAGATCAAAATGTGTTGATGCACAATCAAGTAGTGGTCCCAACAGTTAAAAAACTCACTTTTATCGAGTGTTGTTCAATGTATCTTGCTCAACAAACCTTCAAAGGATTTGATAGGTCAATTAACCTAGAATTACGTAACATTTGATCTAATCTGATTCCACTAATCCTATCAAATATTACGTTACTCCAGGATCATTACTCTATCAAAACCTTTGCCCGAGTTAGTGCACAAATCAAATGAGCTTAATCTCTTAGCTTTTCTGCGTTTGATTTATGCGTTAACTTGGGCAAAGGTTTTGATAGGGTAATGATCCTAGAGTTACATAATGTTTGATAGGATTAGTGGAATCAGTTTAGATCAAACGTTACGTAGTTCTAGGCTAATTGGCCTATCAAATCCTTTGAAGGTTTGTTGAGCAAGTTACATTGAACAACACTTGATAAAAGTGCGTTATTCAACTATTGGGACCACTGGTTGATTGTGCATTAACACATTTTGACCTAAAACAAACATAGTGAACCCTCCATATATCATTTAAGCCTTCTGAAGAAAGTATTTTGGAAGCCTTCTAAAGGGCTTTTACAATTCCACAACTTCAAAAAAAGTGTTCCTCATTGATTAGCTCACAAAAGACCAGGAACTCTATACCAACCTCAAAGACTTCAACGACAAGCTTGAATACCGAATCAACAAGTTGCAGGCAAGCTTGAAAATTATCGGGATTCACATACTACAACAAGCCTATGATCTTCTCCAAGGTATGTTGAAAGCATGCTAAGGCTAGATCACACAATTAATTATATACATATTGATAAGGAAGTAATGATACTCAATCTACCTTTCAATCTTGTTTGTGGTTTTGATCAGGTCAATAGCAGTGGACCTAATCGGCACCACAAACAAAAAGGCATGGGATGCAATTTAAAATTCAGAAATTATCGTCTTCGCTTAGATTTCTTATTTTAACTGCAGCTGTTATTGGCGCAAGTTTTCTCAACTTACTATACGTCATTTCAACCATCGATACCCATAAAGCTGTTTTCTTGGTGTTCTGCTATTTTTTATATAGGTGATCATCCCGATCACGCTACTTAGTCACAGCTCCCTATCAAAGTGTCCATCTGTATTATTTTTCCTTCAGAGAAATAACAGATGAATTTTCAATACTGGATACACATTTATATTTGCACTTAATTCAAATTTCTCATGTTTTAATTCACTTTCATCGTCCAAATTCGTTAGAAGTTCCTTTCTACCCTATGTTTTCTCTTCAATTAACTCCTAGTTGATATAGTCATTTATCAACCCCCTATTTCCCCTTGCGGGCATTCTTTCACTGCACTTTCTGGCGTATAATCATCACCTCGAGAAACCCAACCATATAAATTTAGGCTAGGACAATAACTATATTGATTTTTATTTTTGGTTGAAGCAGCGAGAGGCTTCGAAAACCCTATTAGAGTCCAATGTACCCTAAAAGTTAGTTCAATCACTATTGAATCTCTTTACAATGCCACCAAAACTTATCTCTTCATAATGCTTAACATAGAAACAGGAGCAACAACTGACATTACTTCTTAACAGGTTATCAGAACCATATTCATGGTCCCTCAGCCTTATCAGTTCAGACCTATCGAACTTAAATGTAAAATTGCTATATCTTGTTTAAATGATCAATGACTAATCGGTAAAAACAACATTCACAAAATTAGTGTACTCTATGTGTGTTTTCATGATAACATTATCAGTAATACATACTTCCCATATATGAAGTGGTTCAGTCTGCAAGCAGCTTATTCCTTCGAACCCATCTTTACTGTAGCCTTTTGTGTTGGTCGAGCAAAAGTTGATCGACTTTTAGTTCCTTATATCTACAAAGAAAAGGAAAAAAATTAATGTCAAACAAGATAAGAACAGAAAGAACATTATCCATCCATTGCAACAGACAACAGATGTGGAGTCTGTTGCAACAGATGTGGAGTCCATTATATTGCAACAAATGTAGAGTCCGTTGCAACATATGTAGAGTTTGTTGGAATATATCAAACCAACCTTTCTAGTGGTTTGATTTGTTCCAACAGTTGCTCCATCTGTTGGAACATCAACAACAACATAAACTACAAAGAAACAACATCAATAACAAAGAAACAACATCATTTGTTTCAACATCATCAACAACAACATCAACAATAAAGAATTAACATTCTTTGTTCCAACACCATCAATAACACCACACCACAAGTTCTAACAACACCAACCCCACCAACAATATCAATAACAATATCAACATCAAAGAAACAAATAAAATATATATAAAAAAATTGATACTATCAACAAGACTCTTAAACTTCTCCCAACAGATGACTTTTTTCACATATTATAATAAAAACAATGGTTCATTCATTCAAGACTTAAAAGTTTCTTTAAATTTTTTAAATAAATATGATATGGGTAAATGGTAATTAAATAAAAAAAGATGTAAATAACTTGCAAAGAAGAAGACGAAAATGAAAGAGCAATAGTGAACCAGCAATAGTGAACCATACTTGCAATGTCAAAAGCAAGGGGATCAAAATAGCAATTTCAGTCGAGAAAAGATATACATCAGTTTAGATCCAAAAGTATCTTTATGAGAAAGAGGAGAGAAAAAAGAAGACGGTTGTGATAATCCTAAAGATGAGAGAAAGAAAAAAGTAAGAGATAAATAAATTTAGGATTGAAGAAGAGATAATTCTAGACATGGGTTTAAATATTCATTAATATTGATTAATAACTTGAGGGGCACGAGGAAGATGAGTGACACTAAAAAGACAAGATAAGACTATTCAATGAGATTTTTGAGTTATTCAAGAAACTTTTTTACCGCCTTTAGTAGTACTATTTTATCTATCTTTCTTTTTTCAGATAGAAGATTGCTTTAAAAGTAAAAAAAAAAATATTTTCAAACAGATATGTCATTTGTTGCAACAGATATCAATATCTGTTTGAAAAATTCCAATAGCTCAGTCATCTATCACAATAGATGTAAATATTTATTTGATAATTGAATCAGATATGTCATCTGTTACAACAGATATAAATATCTGTTTAAAAATTTCCAACAGCTTAGTCATCTGTCATAATAGATACAAATGTATATTTGATAATTAATTTTGATATGTCATCTGTCGCAACAGATATAAATATCTATTTGAAAATTTTCAATAGCTCAGTCATCTGTTGCAACAGATTTCTTTGTAATTGATTTAGATAGAACTAGGGATGAGTACATAGGGTGAAGTACAACTTCAATTGAGTCTTTGCGATTGCATGGTGTTAGTATTGCGTTACTTCTGACCCGAGTCATCGATCGATCACTCTGAGTCAAAATATTTTGTATTAACTTATTATTGAGCTAATACCTAAATTAATTTAGATATAACTAGGGATGAGTACATAGGGTGAAGTACATATGATGCAACAGGTTATATGATAGTTGCAACAGATGTATATATCTGTTTGATAATTTTTAGCAGATGTATAATCTGTTGAAACAAACGTGTCTGTTTGTTTATTGAAACAGATGATATACATTCACCTTCTTCAGCTTATGCTATTCTCCTGTGGCCCTTGTACATTGATCAAAGGTGCAAGACAAAGACAGCGTAGTTGCAATTTTGCTTTTTTCAATGCTTCATGATGTCTTGGAAATTTCTTTTCTTCTCCTCTTAGCTACCTTGATCCCTAGTGGAGTGTATGGATATGAAATCCTCTTTGATGGAATGACATCCCTCTTAGATATCATTTTCTTTACAGAAACAGTTAATGCATTAATGATATTAATTACTCTATCATGTTTCGTCTTGTAGTCTGGACATTTGCATGCAGAACATTCACTAGAAGTGGCAAAATTTGTATAGCTAGTATGATCATAATCATAAATGGTTTGTTATTTCAAAAACTGTAAGAGGAGCGCCACTACCACTACTACTACCATCATCAACAACAACAAGCCCACCCTTCAAAATTATTTTTCTTATGATGGTTGTTGCTCCAAACAATTCCTCCTTTATTCTATTAATGATCTAAGGATCCGATAAAGTTTGCACAGATCCTAAAGTAAGAAAACTTGACATCTTCAACTCTCAATTGGTCGGAACAAGCCACGGATGGAGAATCTAAAATAAATCAATACATATAATAGAATAATGATGAAATCATTTTAAAAAATAATTAATTAAAATAAAAATTTAATTAGAATTAGACTTATTGCTTTCTTCGGGGGGTTGAAGAGATCAAGAAATTTTGCATTTTTATCAGTTTTGGTCGACAATCATCTAAGGTTTCTTGGACAGGAAATTTCTTTCTGGTAGTTCACTTGTTGTCTCAAATAAGGAATGTCTTCAAATGCCCAAGCCTATAAAATAACGCCAATAAATCAAAAGCATTATTGAATAAAAAAATGAATCATGTTATGATAAAAGAAATATTTACCGTGAAAGCCCATGGAAAGCCATATAAGTTGAATGTCCTTGGCATTAACGGAGTCAACAAATATTGGACAGTAATTTTGTAGCTTTCATAACCCCAAGGATAGCTGTTAAATGCCTCAAGATTCTCGGATATCTTTATCAAACCAAGTGGTATGTTTTTGTTAACGTTTCTAACCCAAAGAACATTATGTACAAACCAAATCAAGAACAATGATTGCTTGTACTTCTTTGAAAGTCTTTTACCTTTCAACGCTTCTATTAAATTTATGTTTTTGAAGCTTGGACCAACAAGGGTCACCAGGTCATCACAATCAATCGACTCGTCTTTGCCTTTTTAGGATATGCGAGGTGATTTTTTGGGGTTAGAATAGGTATAACTTAAGAAGGAAAATAAGGATAACATTTTAATCCAGTAACTATGGTAAACTCCTTCCAACCAAAACAAACAAGCATGCCATAGTAATTTATCCATACCTCATCCATCTTATCTTTGTTTTCATATATAAACCAACGCTTAAGAAGATCATATACCATTTTTATTTGGAAATGAGCATTGTTGTCATCCGGCAAATCAAGATATTTTCCAAAGCAGTTGTCCCTGAAATAAGCATCCAATTTTTGTTCTCGAAGTACTTTTATAAAGGCGTCGAAAGATTTTCCCATGGATGACTTAACCACGAAATTATTCATTAAATCTGTTGCACCATCGCACTGCATTCTCACAAGATAACGATCAATGCTGAAGGTTTTGACCAACTATTCGGTGGAAGGGCTATTAGCATTTGGATCTTCTCTTTTGAAATATTCCTCCTCCCCATGTTTAGCATCTTCTGCTCCTGATTGAGATAACATTTGTAAAGCAAGCTGGATGTAGCCTAACTGCTTCATGTGTTTCTTTACTTGGACTTGATTCAGTTTATTTTCTTTTGGGTACCATATTATCTAAAATTAATAGGAACATAAAATAGATTATAATTTAATACTGTATCATTAAAAAGGATAACAGTAAATCAAATATGTACAACAGTAAAATAATAGTTCCAATAAACCACATATCTGTTGCACCAGGTAGGATATATGTTACAACATATGACCAACCTATTGCAGTGAATGATCAATCTATTAGAAATAATAAAAACAGGCCACACATCTGTTGCACCAGGTAGGTTATCTATTGCAGCATATAAACAACCTGTTGCAGCGGATGAGTAATCCATTGAAAATAATAAAAATAGATAACTAATATGTTAAACCAGGTAGGTTATGTATTGCAGCATATAACCAACCTGTTGCAGTGGATGAGTAATATATTGAAAATAATAAAAATAGATCACTCATCTATTGCACCAGGTAGGTTAACTGTTGCAACATATAACCAACCTATTGCGGCAGATGAGTAATCCATTAGAAATAATAAAAATAAATCACTAATTTGTTGCACCAGGAAGGTAATCTATTACAGCCTATAACCAATCTGTTGTAGCGAATGAGTAACTCATTGGAAATAATAAAAATAGATCACTCATTTATTGCACCAGGTAGGTTATCTGTTGTAGCTTATAAATAACCTATTGCAGCATATGAGTAATCCGTTGAAAATAATAAAGATAGATCACTCATCTGTTGTACCAGGTAGGTTATTTATTGCAGCTTATAAAAACCTGTTGCAGAAGATGAGTAATCTGTTGGAAACAATAAAAATGGACCAAACATCTGTTGTACCAGGTAGGATATCTGTTGTAACCTATAACCAACCGGTTGTAAGGGATGAGTAATCCACTGAAAATAATAAAAATAGACCACTCATCTGTTGCCAAATGAGTTCTCTATTGGATCAATATTATTTAGATTTCTTTCAAACAGAAGAGTCATCATCGCAACAGATGAATGATCTGTTAGATTGTTTATCTATCGTATCATATTTTCATTATAGCATCAGATTTTCACGTGTTGCATCTTATTTTCATCTATTTCATTTGGTGTATAGAATGTTCCATCTATTGCATCAGATGGTTCATATATTACATCAGATAGTTCATATATTGCGTCAGATGGTTAATCTATTGCAACACCATTTTTACTAAGAAAAATAACAAATCAACCTAGCAACACCAACACAACACACACACATTAAGAACATTAACGGTGACAAAAAATCACCAACAAAAATTGAATCAACAGTCTGACAACAAGAACTACAGTAGCAACAAAAAAATTATACTTCACACCGAAAAGAGTAGAGATAAAATGCCAGAAATTAGAGTTTTATTTAGTCCACATTTCAAATTTAAGCAAGAAATATTAAAATTATTAACCAATACTAGAAGAGAAGTTGACTCAAGTTCCCCTGTTTCTTTATAACTAAAAATACATAATTTTTTACATGTGAAAGAGGAAATAAAACGACGAAAAACTAAAAATTATCGTCACCGGAGAACACTATTTGTCATATTGATTGACGATTGAAAGTCAAAAAGAAACTTACCCAGCTATTTTTCACCGGAGCTTGAAGTCACCGAAAATTGAAGTGAGAAATTTCGCAGAACTGTTGGTTGGGAGAGAGTTGAGAGAGATTGTCGAGAGAGAGGAAGGAGAGAGATGGTTGATTTTGAAAGGAGAGGGGTGTGGGTTAATTTGTATTTTTGAAAAGATTAGAAAGTTTTAAAAATATTAATCAAGTACACAATTAACTTAATCAAGATTCCTAATTATGTTTGACCCTTTAAGCTGGTCAACGTCACCAATCCATCATTCAATACTTAAATGACACCTTTTCTTCAATTTTCCCCACACAATAAGCAGCTGAAGCAGGTTGCTCATAGTGGACATGCCTGCTTCAACTGCTTCAATCATGATTTTACTATATTACCCCTAATTAATTTTTACAAGTTATTTACATATTAAAAATTTAAAATAGACATTTATGACATTACTGCTTCAGTTGTTTCAACCGTGATTTTACTATATCACTCATAATTAATTATTATAAGTCATTTAAGTATTAAAAAATTAATAATATTTAATAAAAAATAAAATAGACATAAAATAATAAATTATTTTTTGATGTTTATATAAGTCATTTAAGCATTAAAAAATTAATAATATTTAATTAAAAAAATAAAATAGGTATAAAATAATAAATTATTTTTTAATTTTTTAAATTAACTTGACGTCTTATATGGGACCACTTAAAAAAAATTCACAAGTATTTGTTATAATAATTTTACTATGTTACTTCTAGTTAGTAGAATAGAAGGAAAAATATTATAAATCACAATGATTAAAAACTTAAATTATTTAAAAAATATAATTGACTACCAATGCCACAAAGTTGAACATCTTAAAATATTGTTATACAAATTTTATTAATCTAAATATAATAATATATGTCTAACTTATAATTTATCAACTAAACAAATGAAAGTTTTAATTAAATAATAGAATTATACATAATGTAGAATTTTTAAGGATCAATATTGGGCCGTGCATAGCACGGCGTAAGCCGACTAGTGAGGAAGATAGAATATCAATGAAGCTTATAACTATCTCGTGCAAATGAAATGGTTGTTTTCGATGGTAAACAGGAATGGCATAATATTTTTATATATAAGGAGAGTCAACTTCAACATATCCGCTTCTTGGAATTTAATGAAAAGTTGAGGGCATTTTAGTCTTTTTAGAAGAAAAATCTTCTTAAAGATTTTTTTTTGCTCTATGTTAGTTGTACCTTATTAATAACTTTTAAAAATATCCACAATCTTTCATTTAATTACAGACCATGCCCTTATAAAGTGCCCACCTTATTCTATTTATTTACAAGATTAACCTCCATGCTACATTTAAATATGGGTGGCTCCCACAGTACTTTCCAAATTTGCAATATAATTTAAATATTTTATCTTAATTAATTGCAACTAAATGTTTAAAGTAAATCCAATTTATTATTTTAATTTACTTTTATATTCAAAATTAATTTATTTTAGTAAATTTAAATTTATAATTATTTTTTCTTATATGGAAATACTAATATTTAAACTTAGCTTTAAATTTTTAAAGTACAAAATTAATAAATTTAATTTAATAAAATAAATTCTTAATAAATATTTTCTTAAGATTTGTGTTGAGTCAATATGTATCAAGTAAAAAAGAAACAAAGAAAAATATATAATAAAATTTTATTATTATGAGAGATAAGCATAATGCACTATCCAATAATGTTTAATAATATCATATTTTGTATATGCAAAATATAGCATCTTAAATTTAAGTAATTTACTAATATAATAATTTTATATTAATTAATTACAACTAAATATTTAAAGTAAGTCAATTTTATTATTTTAATTGACTTTTATATTCAAAATTAATTATTTTTACTTATTTATTTTAGTATATTTAAATTTTAAAATTATTTTTTTCTTTTATAGAAATACTAATATTTAAGCTTAACTTTAGATTTTTAAAGTACAAAATTAATAAATTTAATTTAATAAAATAAATTCTAATGAATATTTTCTTAAGATTTGTGTTTGGTCAATATGTATCAAGTAAAAAAGAAATAAAAACAAATATATAATAAAATTTTATTATTGTGAGAGATAAACATAATGCACTATCCATTAATGTTTAATAATATCATATTTTGTATATACAATTGCAACTAAATATTTAAAGTAAATCAAGTTTATTATTTTAATAGACTTTTATATTCAAAATTGTTTTTTTACTTAGTCATTTTAGTAAATTTAAATTTAAAATTATTTTTTTCTTATATATAAATACTAATCTTTAAACTTAACTTTAAATTTTTAAAGTACAAAATCAATAAATTTAATTTAATAAAATAAATTCCTAATGAATATTTTCTTAAGATTTGTATTGGGTCAATATGTATCAAGTAAAAAAGAAATAAAAAAAATATATAATAAAATTTTATTATTGTGAGAGATAAACATAATGCACTATCTAATAGTGTTTAATAATATCATATTTTGTATATGCAAAATATAGCATTTCGTATTTAATTAATATACTACTCCGTTGAGTTATCGATAATTACTATTGGATATGATAAAATTATGTTAATTTTTATAGGAGTAACATAATCAATCGCTCTTAATTAATTATTATGAATCATCTAGGTATAAAAAAATAAATAATATTTAATAAAAAGATTAAATAGACATAAAATGCAAAATTAACTCTTGAAGTTTTAAATTAAATTATCATCTTTCAAACGATGATTTTATTAGACCACCCCTTATTATAAGTCATTTATGTAGTAGAAAATTAAGAATAACAAAATGATACGACAACATAAAAAATTTGATTGACTATCAAAATTATATTAGTGCCATATATATTGGGACGAGACAGAGGAAGATATAAAACAACGTATATTATTTGAAAATGAAATAAAAGTACTTTAAATAATAATAATTAATAAAAATATTTAAAAAATTGACTGATTGACGAAATTTTATCTGTGCCGCATAAATTGGGACAAAGAGAGTATTCATATTTTATTGAAACATTATGTAAAAATTATTATAAATCAGATAATTAACAATTTAAAAAATCTAAATATATAAAATATTTGGCTGGCTCTCGAAATTATATCATTGTCACTTAAATTGAAATAGAAGAAAATGTATTATAAATTATAATAACTAAAAACTTAAATTATTTTAATGATTAATTATCTAAATTTTATTTACATCACATAAGTTGAAATAAAAAAAGAGAAAGGACACGGGCTGACCATTTTGTAAAGAAATGACCAACAATTTTAAACTTTGGACAATTGGAGTCAGTCGGCCAATTTATTTCCTGTTTTTAGCCATTTGGCCCAAAACTAATATCCTTACACAATAAAGAGTATTACATGCTCTTTCAACGGCTACTCTTAAATCACTTTCCCAAATCTTCATCTTTTTCTCTTTATTATGCGTTGATAAATATGTGTTTTGCGACTAACATAAGAAATTGATTTGCTGTTTCTTGCATTGTAGCATTCAAAACTTTGGACATAAAGCAAAAAATAGGAAGTAAAAGAAAGTTAGAATTAGCTGGCAAAGGGGTTAATTTTGACACCAAATTTATTAATGACGATTGATTTTACAGAATCATCACATATGTGGTTGCACTTGAAGCAATGTCCTAGTCCTTCAAACTTGAAGAGGAAAAAATATGATAGAATGAGGTCTTAAGGTAAAAGAAAAGCCATGTCTGAAAGTCCATGTTCTTCTCAGAGGATGACTCAGTCACAAAGTCTGAGACTTTTTGGTGCATGTAGAGATCAAGAAAAGAATATTTCAAAATAGAAGGAAAAGGTCGATGAATGTGTAGTTGAAATTGCTAAGAAAAAAAAGCGAATTCGAGAAAAAAATGATGGTATATCGTCAAAGAAAAAGCGTAAAGTTTCTGATCAGCTCGGCAAACCAAGTTATAGTTTATACTACATTGATACACTTTTTAAAAGGGGATCTTATACCCAATTGATACTCTTTTATACCACAATGATATACTTTTATAACAAGATAAAAGGGGAATCTATGCATGCATATGCAATGTTCATATATCCAATTGATACTCTTTTATACTAATTGATACACTTTTATACCATATTGATATAGTATTTGCAAGCATATACAGTAGCATATATACAATTTATACTCTTTTATACTAGATTGATACACTTTTATACCACATTGATACAGTATGTACAAGCATATACTATAGCTATTTTCTATTAACCGTCCAGCTAAGACAAATAACAATTTAAGAAAATGATAGAAACGGGGAGTATATTTTTACTCTGTAGTTTGATATCAACAAATTTTCTTTTGTTACACTTTTCGACCGTATAACCTATCTAAAAATCCTTACCTTGCTTCGAAATCCTCTATTTAATTTTGAGATTTATTGAAAATGGTGGAAAAAATTGGGTATAACGAATGGAAAAGCAAGAAAGAAAGTGGTGAAAGACGATCCTTTATCTGTTTATGAATTTATTGAGGATGATTTATCATTTATTGGTGAAAACTATATGAACCTAATTAAATGCAGATTCTTAGAGATTTATACAATAATTTGTGGAATGAAAAAAGGTAAAGATGACTATCAAAAAGTTATATGTAGTTGAGTGATGCAAGTTCGAAAAGTGCTAATTGCATGGATGGATTTCAACTTGACATCAAAAGCGCGAAGTGTTTCAAGAGAGTATGGAAGCTAAAAATCAACACAAGAGAAGATTAATATGATATTTTACGGTTCCTTTTTAGTCATAATATGATGCACATTTAATCAAGGGCATTTATGTATTTTCATATCTTAGCTTACCCTAGAAGTATAAATAGAATATGATGAGCATATTTTGGGTAGACTACATATTTTAGATTAAACCCTCTTTGATAAGTTTGTGGGTTTATCCCTTTGTCTCTACATTGGATCTCTTTTTAATATCTTTTAGTAAGATTATTCATATATGAGTTCAATTCTCTTCTTTCTTAAATTAATCCTGTAATTATTTGTTCAAATTAGAGTCACAGATCAACATTTGTTCATCTCTAGTTTACTTCAATTGTGGGATTATTCTTTCTTTCTTACTTATCTCTTCTTAATTTCTTGATTATCTCTTGAATCTATATATCTTGTATCCCGTTTTACATCATTAAGTGTATGGAAGTGGCTATTTACTGAGTTTTTTGTTTTAGGTACTATTTTTATGAAATTATTTTAGTTTTAGGTATTATTTTTGTCCTTTTATATATATATATATATATATATTGGGCCCATGCTAACACGGGTCATGCAAAACTAATATTGAAAATATTAAAGAAAAGGAACTAATAATGTATTTTAAAAAGGGTAACTTACATAAATCCCTGAATCTTTAAGTGATATTACATAAAATTCCGACTATTTTGTTAATTACATTTTATCTTGGTTTTTTGAACTGGTGATACATATGTTATATGGTGATACATTTGAAATTAACAGGATATTTTTTTTAAGGAAATAATAGATTCTCTTTTATTCATTGTATTCTTTTATTTAAGGAAAGACATCTAATTTTTCTCTTTTTTTTTTTAGATTTAATTTAGATGTTTTAATTATGTTTCTCTTTTTCGTCTTTAATTATGAAAGATATGTTTTTTTGGGTCTTTTTTCTCTTTTTCATCTTTAATTTTAGCCTGCTTTCTGTAGATTTAATTTTAATTATGTTTCAGTTCTGCTTTTAGTCCTTTTTTTTAAATATTATTACTTTTGTTTCCTACACTGACTACACCATTGCTTTTGTTACCGTATTCGGTTCCTTTTAGATTTGATTCCCATTTTATATTTGTGATATGTGAATTTTACGTGTAACTTTTTAAATTAAAGGAAAGTAATACATCACCAAAGTTGCTTCAATAAAGAATGACAAGTAACAAAAACTTTACCTTTTGTGCGGATTCTGAAGTCTTGATCAACACATGAAGAATCAGAAAAAAACGTATCTCAACTTAGTCAATGTTCAATGTTTCTTGTGACCAAAAAGAACAAGAGTGAAAATTCTTGAAATGAATTGCTTTATAAGTTGGGCCGAGTCTAATGGTGGGTTCGGTTAAGATAATTCAAATTAGAAATATATTTAAACAGAGAGAAATAAAAATCCACCGGACACCATCATATTTTTACATCAAGTCAATAAATAAGACATATGTATGCGGTATATATTTGTGAAAATTTATTGCATATTATTGGTCAAATCTCCCCAAGACTAAAAGTATCTTTTCAAAAGAAAAAATGTTAAATTTACCTTTGTACTGTTGAAAATAAATTATATTTACCTGTTGTTATATTTTTTCAAAAATATTGTCCTTGTAATCAAATTTTAAGTACTATTTGCTTCTGAACAATTAGTTACCTTGTTCTCACATTATTTCCTACTAGTTTAGATGTACGCGTGAATTTTATAAAATTACTTATATATAGAAGAATGATGGTCCTTAAAATGTTGATTGAATTTTCTTTTCTCATTAAAAGATTCTACAATAAATAAATTTCTCAGATACAAGATATAGATATAATTCAGATAGGTTTTAAAAAAAACTAAAAGAGTAAAAGTTATTAAAAACTATAAAGTAACATAACTAAAATTCGAAGAACTCACATACTAGGAGTAACGCAAAAGAATGCAAAAATAAGTGATGTCTTCCTTATTTCTTTGTTGAGTTCTAGGTTTTGAGTGACTAAAATCAGCTCTCATTGCTATTCGTCATTCATCAACCTAAAACCCAACAAACAATTTCATCTTTGATTTTCATTATAAAACTTCTTCACCCATCGATTTCGATTGTAACTCCTATCAAGTTTTCAAAAACAGTATAAAAAATTAATTAGAATAAATTTTCAATATCAAATCTAACATCAGATTATTCACTTTAATCTTCTCTCATAATCAAACAAAAACTAATATCAATTAAAATAAAAATCAAACAACAATTTTGAACACACACATAAAAAAAGGTTATTCACTTTAATATTCTCTCGAGCTACCACAATTACACAAATTTAAAAAGAAAAAAGAGAAATATCAAACAACAAATTTGAACAAAAAAAATAGCAATCGATGTATTTATGCACCAAAAATCCAGGTTGGTATCCCTTCTTCAAAATAAATTCCCTTAGAATTAAAAAAGGAGTACGACTCCTATAAAAATAAGATTCCTTCTATTTGTATTTCTTTTATAAAAAAAATAAATCAAGAAAATAAAATAAAAAATTAACGAAGACAGTAAAAAAATGTTTCCTACTTAATTCCATAAATATGGAAAATTAGAAATCATCTATTACTGTTTGTCTACTATTATATTAGTTTAGAGAAAATGGTCAAAAGCCCCTCAACCTTTACCCCAAATTCCAACTACACACTTATACTTTGCGGGGGTCCTATGCCCCCCCCTAATTATTTTAAAGTGGAACTATTACCCCCCAAAACCTGACAACCAGTCATTTTGGATAAGGTGTGATGCACGCGCCAATAGTATTTTGACATGTATTTTTTTGTTTAAAATTAATTTTGATTTACTTTCTTTTTCATTTTTATCACTTTTATCATTTTTCATCATTTTTTTACCATTATTTTTTTCACAATTACTTTTCATCTCTTTTCATTTTCATACTTTATTATTTTTACTTCTATGCAAATAATTTTTTGATGACCTTGAAGTAGAAAATAATGAACAGTATCAAATTTAAAATTTTCAACGATCTTGAAGTTGAACATAATAAACAATATCGAATTTGAAAATTTCCGAAATTTGAAAATTTCCGACAACCTTTAAGTGGGAAACAATGACCATATCAATTATTAATTTTTCTATGATCTTGAATCCGGAAACAATGAAGAATACCAATTTCAAAATTTTCAACGACCTTGAAGCTGGAAACAATGAACAATACAAAATTTAAAATTTTTGATGACCTTAAAGTCGGAAACAATAGAGAATTTTAAAATTTTCGACGACCTTGAAGTCAAAAATAATGGACAATACCATTTTAAAATTTACGATGACCTTGAAGTCGGAAATAATGGACAATATCGATTTTAAAATTTTCGATGATCTTGAAGTCGGAAATAATAAACAACATCGAATTTAAAATTTTCGACAACTTTGAAGTGAGAAACAATGAACAATATCAATTTTTAAATTTTCGACGATCTTAAATTCGGAAACAACGACGAATACCAATTTTAAAAATTTCGACGACCTTGAAGCCGGAAACAATGAACAATACCAAATTTAAAATTTTCAATAACCCTAAAGTCGGAAAAAATAGAGAATTTTGAAATTTTCAACGACCTTCAAGTCGGAAACAATGGACAATACCTATTTAAAATTTACGAAGACTTTGAAATCGTAAATAATGGACAATATCGATTTTAAAATTTCCGACAATCTTGAAGTTGGAAACAATGAACAATATCCATTTTAAAATTTTTGACAAATTTGAAGCCGAAACAAATCGATTTTGTGCTTGGAGATGAGGAAAATGGTAAATTAATTTTGAATGCCATTGATGGATTCTTGGATGCCATTTTTTGTAAGAAAGAAGAAAAGGAAGAAGAAGAAGAAGAACAAGGAAGAAAGAAAATGATTAAAGAAAAAGAATAATTAAAAATGAAAAAAGAAAATAAATAAAGAAAATAAAGAAATATTAAAAACAGTTTTTAATAAAAAAAATTCGTTCTCATTCTCTTTAAAGAGAGTGAAATACACTCTCTTGCCATGTCAGCGTTCAGGAGGTAATGATTTCACTTTAAAATAGTTCAGGGGTTCATAGGATCCCCGCAAAGTATAAGTGTGTAGTTTCGACTAAAGGTTGGGGGAGGGGTAATAGACCATTTTCTCTATTAGCTTTAGAAGACTTCTATCTCAAATTACCTACTTGTTTTTCTTTTTTCTTTTCCTTTTCCTTTTTAATCATTAAATTTTTTTATTTTTACTAAATAATTAAATAATAATTTTAAGAAAATAGTGAAAAGATGATTTTATCTAATGTAAAATATTTTAATGAACGACAAAAAGTTCAAATCATTTTTCTAAGGGTCTTCGCACTTTTAATATATTATAGATTATAGATATAGATTATAGATTATAGATTATAGATTATAGATTATAGATTATAGATTATAGATATAGATTATAGATTATAGATTATAGATTATAGATATAGATATAGATATAGATTATAGATTATAGATATAGATGTGGTGTTCACATAGATTTTTGTTTCTCTAATTTAATTACTCGCAATTAAAATTATTTTGACCTGATCTATCATTAAATTCGGCCTAAATTATAAAACTAACTCATTCGAGAAAAATTTAAATCTTAATGCTTTCTTAATCACAAGTTATAGCATGTTGTTTAGATTCATGTCTGCAATAAAATGAGAGTTAATAGTACTAATTTGTACTTCACTTATGAACAAATGTGTCTCAATAAAATTAGTAAATAAAGTTAAATTTTAATATGAGGCCTTACAAAAATATATATGCATAATAAATAAAAAATTAATTTATTTTTTTTATAATTATTATTTTTAGTGTAGTGTGTATATCACATAGTAATACTATTATTTACAATAGTAAGAATTGAAATTAAAAAAAAAGATAACCATGTGTTTTCAATAAATTACCTTAATGTTATTATAAAAATATTATTTATCCTTTACTATATTAATAATGAAAAGTTGTTAAGTAAAAAGTTAAATTACTATAATACCCTTTTAATCAATCTAAATATCTTTCTAATAAAACTAAATAAAAAAAACAAACATTTAAAACCATCAATCACAACTAAAAATCAATAAAAAATTACGTCTATTTGAAAAGAAACCTACTCGAAATTAAAAATCTGAAAGGTCGCATCTTTTGAATACTACCAGTAAATTACTTAGAATACGGATCAATCAATAACATTTCTACTATCTAATTATCTTAGGATGATCTATTCTCTCTTTTACACTAGTGAGTGATTGCCCGTGCACATGAGTTGGTAGTGAAACTTGAATATATCGCTAATTGTATTGATCGAGGCAATGTGAAATTTAGAGACGAAGTTACGCTTACAAAAGACTTTAAAGAAAGCAACTAAAATTCAAGTGCAAACTTCACATCATTAAAGCTAATTAATTTGTTTCCCTTTCCGCGCTTTGCTCTGTATTGCCTGCTGCGTTCTTTTGTCCCACCTGTGCTGCAGTTTTTGCTGCTCACTGATGTTTGCACTCTTGTTAACGTATCCTGGAAGAAAATATCTTGCATCAATATCTCTATCTTATATCAACATCTGCTTCCAAGTAAGTTATTAATAGGACATGAATAAATTTTTTTCCTTTGCTAAGATTTCTGCAGTAAAGTAAGAAGAGGTTGCAGGCAAACCCAACACAATTTAGGAAGCAGATGCTTTTGCCATGATGATTGCTCTTGTAGTAAGATATGATATACCTATAACGTCATTTTTCCAAAAATTACAGTGGAGTTTGAGACTTTCTACACAACATGTTTTTAAAGAATAGGTATCAAGAAAGCAACACTTTTGAACAATGAAGAAAAGATTAGATAAATATCTATTTAAGATTTATAGACCGGAGATACTCATTACATCTAAATGTCATCATAATGTTGTATCTACAACCAAGGAAACATTCCGCATTGTCAAAACTAAATAATAATGAAGCTGGAATAAGCTCCAGTCCATAATAGAGCACGCAGGACAACTACACAGGTTCTTCTATTAATACAACAACTAAGTTAATGTCAAAACTTAGTACAATGGACTCCTGCAACAAATTGTGTGTGTACAACAACAACAATATACTTAGAGTAATCCCATAAGTGAGGTCTCGAGAGAAAAGAGTGTATGCAGAGCTTACCAGTATGTTGTGGAGATAGAGAATTTATTTGTGACAGACCCGCAGCTGAAGCAACCCATAACACGATAATTACAAGTTATTTGTGATAACCATTTACAAGATATACAACACAATGGTTTTGATAAATAATGATTTGATGAGATCATCTCTGATAACAAGAATAAGTAATCAAGAACTTTGAGGGGAGAGAGACAGACAGATAAGGAGGTTCTTTATACCAAACATACTATTTATATTTAGTCAGGAGGAGTAATATTCTTGCATGTGATTATGTTAACACACACAGAAAAGTGAAATGCAAGTAAATGAAAATAACCAGAGAAATATCGACAAGAAAATTTACTAAAGCAGGAGAATCTATCTATCTATTATCAAATCTAACATCAGATTATTCACTTTATTTATATTTAGTCAGGAGTAGTAATATTCTTAGTTCATGTTGATTAGATTTAGAAAGAAAAGAATTTCCTATTTAAAGAAAATATGGATCAAATAATAAATTCAAATTGGAACCCGTATTAAAAAAGACACATAAAAATCAGTATCTGCATATATCTAATCTGGTATCTCATGGGTGAAGAACTTACCAATTTCCTCAAGCTCCTCCCTATTTTTTCCAAGCTCAGCAACATCAGAGAACTTAACATTGATATTTCTCTCTAAATACTAAGGAATTTTCTTATTATGTGCTCTTCAAACATGAGCACCTGGATCATGAATTGTATAGCCTTCATATAAGGATTTTCCTCCCTTTCCTTCCTTCTTCTTCACTATCTTCAACGCTCTCAATTTCTTCGAATTCAGGGTTTTACCTTGTAATTTTCCAATGCAAATCAACTGTCTGGTGGAGTGTTTCTTACACTAAAATTTTCAATTAAAACGTCTGAAGTGAGAGGACTCCACGTGGGAAGACCAATTCCATAGTTGTTATACAGAGGGAGGTACTCACATTCGATCTGCAAACAATCAATGAGGTCAATGTATTGTTAGACAAAAGACACATGTTAACAATAAAGGAAAACTGTACATTATTTTTCTTCTTGTTTTAAACCTTGGAAGCCATCATAATCAAACAGAAACAACACATAAAGCCATTAAGGTCTAGCCTACTTCTATTATTTTAATATTTAATACAGCGAAACACAATGTTTCCATTATAAATCTAAGCAAATTCATTCAGAACAGTAACACATGTTTCTTAATCCTGAATAACTCAAGAATTTCCTATATGTATTAATCTGTATTTAAGCATGTTTCATTACAAAATAATATTTATCTATAAAGATAAAATTAAGGTTCTCTATAACAACAAGGTCTGAAAGTGTCGTATTATTTGAGATGCAATCAAACTCCATGGATTAAATTCATTTGAAGAAGGAAATGATTTCCTAAAGATTTAAGTAAGATTGCACCCCTGCATTATTTCATAAGAAACCAGACAGCCAAGATTCTTTTTTTTCATTAGCAGTGAACAAATCAAAATATAGGATAGAAACTGTTTTAAGTTTCAAGAAGGTTGGAAGGGAGTAATCGGAGGCAGATTTAGGGTGGGCTACGAACCAACTCAGTAGCTGAGTCTATTACTTTTGATTCAAAATAAGCATTTAAATATATACATATAATAAACTTACACTGAGAGTTGAAACAAAGGATAATAAAGTAACCAACTTCCATAAGTAAGGAATGCAAAACAACTATATGCAGTCAACAAAATAGTAAAAGTCATCACCGAGGAGAACTCACAGAGACTGTCAAGTCAGAAACTTCTGAGGTTGGGAATTTCTTTACCAAGACTGTAAGGTAGAGTACAAATGTTAAAATTCAGCGGCAGTTACAGCAGAAATATTGGTTTAATACGAAAACACTCAAGCAATGAAACCGAATACAAAAACACTCAAGCGGTGAAATAAAAAACTAAAACATTCAGGCATGTAAACAATATAAACATCTAAATAACACAATTTTGTTACAGAAAACACCTAATAGTCCATTTGTTTCTACAATGTCAAAATTTCATAGTATTAATTTGGTGGGCATATACATTAAGCTGACAGATCGTTTAACCCCCTTTTTAAGAACCACAGTTGCTGTACAAATAAGGCCTTTTAGGTTGGTTCACCAAGATATGGGCATAGCTTTGCTACCCTATTAACTCTAGACACCTCAATCGTCGCACAACAACAACTGCAACAGTAACAATACTGGAAATTCTGTGCTAATTGAAGAATTTTCTCAAACATCTTCAAAACAAATACATTTTCTGTGTAGAAATTATAACTCTTATCAAATATGTTTCTATAGAAAGCCTGACTCATTGAAGAATTTTGTCAAACACCTTCAAAACAAATAAACTTTCTGGCTAAAAACTATAAATGCTATGAAACATGTAAGATGATGTACAAGGAAACACAAATCAAGGAAAAATATAAAGAATGAGAAGGTGGAGGAAAAAATTGTTACAATTACAGCTGAGAAAATCCCACAGAAAACAACGACCATGCGACCAAAAAATCAGCACTGACTTGTGTAATTCCAATCGAAATCTATTCAGATAAGCAATGGATAAAGAAACGGAGGTGAAGAGACAAAGGCAATAAAAGTTGCAGTGGACGCGTCATATGCAAAGCAAGATTACTCAGATAACCAACAAAATGACCAAAATGCCCTTTATGTAGTGACACAGACATGTCGACGGAAAGGCATGTGCTTGGCCCAACTCCCTCTTATATAATAAGGGAATATGGTATGGTTGTGGAGTTTTTTATAACACAGAATTTCGACGTGCATGTGGTTTTCATATGTCCATATAATAAAATTTGCACACTCATATCTTTTGAGTTTTTTATTTTTTGGGAGAAAACTTTCTATGTATAAAATTCCTAGTAGAACCTTTTGTCATGAACCGAAGCAGAGCCTAGCCGTGACGGGTATCCCAAGTCCCATGTGGATCGGAGATCACCGCCTTCACCTAACCTGACCAACATATCCACTACATGCGCTGGATGAATTTCGAATATATAGCAAGATAACGAAAAGTAAGTCTAATAATAACTTATAAAGTATCTAAGTCAATCCACCAAACAACATACTAAACCATCACACCCAAGTCCACAGTAATCCACAAATCATCTACAAAATTGAAGTCCATAACATATCAGGACATGCCCCCGATAATAGCTAAAATAATGTCTAAACTAAGTCTAAAACAAAGAGTAAATGACAATTAAATGAATGACTTCAGAAGTATGGAATCTCACCACTTCAATGTCGATCTCACAAACTGCTGGATCACCTAGTCAATGCACAGGAAAAGAAGAAGAAACTCTGGTCCCTGTATCGCGTAGGGATACAACGTTCGAAGACGGTTAGCGGTTGGAGAGCTAACATGTTACTCAGAGATATAGGAATAAAATAATACCATCAATGAAACTAAGTCAAATTATTATATGCAATAACATGTATGGATGCATATATATATATCGCGTCGGGATAGGGAACAAGGCTTAGCATGAACTTGAAAATATTAACCTGGGTTGTGTAGCATAACTGTCACAAAATAAGGCACCCACGAGCTATATGGGTCCAGCTCTCCCCTAGTAAGAAGGGCCCCAGTGTGTGTAGCCGCACGAACTAGAGAATATCTATATCTGTATATGCCATTATAGGGGACTCGAACCTCTAGGAATAATCAAGGTGACGTAGCACTAATGTATACAATATGGGGGACTCAAACCTCCTATTCATATATCCATTCTGGGGACTCGAACCTCCCAGTCATATAGACACCCTCATCGGCTAACCATATGTCAAGCTACCCATGGACAACCTGTTAAGAGCATCAGCAACCACATTAGTTTTACCTAGATGGTAGTGAAGACTCATATCATAGTCCTTGAGAAGCTTAAGCCACCTCCTTTGCCTGAGGTTAAGCTCCTTTTAAGTGAACACATACTGTAGGCTCTTATGATCGTAAAAGATGTCAACACGCACCCCATAAAGATAGTGACGCCAAATTTTCAATGTGAACACCCCAAATAACAATTCCAAATCATGAGTCAGATATTTCCTCTCATGAACCTTCAATTGTCTAGAGGCATAGACAACCACCTTACTATGCTGTATCAATACACATCCCAAACTAACCCAGGACGCATCACAATAGACCATAAAATCCTCAGTACCCTCAGGTAGAGTCAAGACCGAAGCGAAGGTCAACTTATTCTTTAGCTTCTCAAAAGTACCTTCATAAACATCAGACCATAAGAATTTCACTTTCTTCTGAGTCAATTTGGTCAATGGAGCAACAATAGAAGAAAAACTCTCCACGAACCTCCTATAATACCCGGCTAAACCCAAAAAGTTCTGAATGTCGGTTGGTGTCATGGGGCTAAGCCACTTTTTAACCATAACAAATTTCTAAGGATCCACATAATACCCTCACTAGATACAACATGACCCCAAAAAGTTAAGAAATTCAACCAGAACTCACATTTAAAGAACTTAGCATACAACTGCTGATCTTTTAAGGTTTGCAACATGAGACAGAGGTGATTGACATAATGCACCTAAATCTTGGAGTACACCAAGATGTCAAATAAAGACAACGATGAATAAAAATAAAAACTGATGGAAGTCCCTATTCATCAAATCCATGAATATCGCAGGGGCATTGGTCAAACCAAACAATATCACTAGGAACTCAAAATGCCCATATCAGGTATGGAAAGCTGTCTTAGGGATATCCACCTTCCTAATCTTTAACTGATAATACCCAGATCGAAGATCAATCTTAGAAAAAAATTTGGCACCCTGAAGCTGATCGAAGAGATCATTAATTCTCGGAAGGAGATACTTGTTCTTTACTGTCACCTTGTTCAATTGCTGGTAATAATACAGATTCGAAGGGAACCATCCTTCTTAAGCATGAACAACACCGGTGCACCCTACGGGGACACACTAGGATGGATGAAATGCTTATCTATGAGATCCTTTAGTTACTCCGTAAGTTATTTCACCTCGGTCGGAGCCTTTTTATACGGGGAATAAAAATTATACAAGTGTCCAGAACGAGATCAATACTAAGATCAATCTCTCTATCGGAAGGGATACCTGGAAGGTCATCAAGGAAGACCTCGGGAAACTAATTTACCACAGGAACCGAATGCAAAAAAGGACCTTCCGAGTTAGAATCTTTGACCCAGACCAGATGATAGAGACACCCCTTGGAAATTGCTCTCTGAGCTCTAAGATATGATATAAACCTTACCTTAGGTGATAAAGAACCACCCTCCTACTCAATAATTGTCTCATTAGGGAAAATAAACACGTCCTTACGGGTTCAATAATCAAAGGTATCATAACACGAGTGCTACCAGTCCATCCCTAGAATAATATCAAAATCAACCATGTCTAACTCTATCAAGTCTACCAGAGTTTCTCTACTACCAACAACTACCATACATCCCATTGAGACTCTTCTGACAATCACAGAGTCTCCTACCAGGGTAGAAATAGAAAAAGGGTCTGAAAGACACTCAGTACCAAAACCAAAATGTACAGCCACAAATAGGGTCACATAAGAATGAGAAGACCCCGAATCAAATAAACAGTACACATCACGAGAATAGAGTTTCACCATACCAATAATAATATCTAGAGATGCCTCGGACTCCTGACAAGTAGTGAGAGAATAAAAAAGGTTCTTACCAATACCGAAGCTAGAGGTAGCACCCTTCAGTGCTGGAGCTAAAGAAGAGGCAATAGGAACCTTGTTTTCCCAGAAACAACTCTTGAGGGACAATCCCATTGCATATGACCAATCTGAACACACATGAAACATCAGTTACTTTCTTTCTCACACTGACCACGATGATGCTGACCACAGAATCTACAAAAAGGGTAGAATGATATTGATTGGTCCCCACTGGCCTAAGATAGACACCTTATTCCCTAGAAGTATCACCACCCTGAAAACATCTATCTCCCAACGGGTTTACGTAGGGAGCACTAGCCATATAATAGGAGTTAAGACTCCCCTAACTCTTCCTCTTAGGCCACTTTCCACTCATATGATGCCCCCCACTCTATTTTAAAAATTGAGACCTCTTACTCTGCCTCTCACCAATCTCAGCCTGTTTCTTTTTCTCCTCTTCAACCTGTTGCATATATACAACCAATCTGGAGATGTCCTTGTCCTTGATCAATAAGACAGCTTTACTCTCAAGGATTAACTCACAAGACAATCCCGAAGCAAACTTTTTTATTTGGGCCCTCATATTAGATCCGAATCCAGGAGCATATTAGGACAATTGATTGAATTTCAAGGCATACTCCTTGACTCTCATCCTTTCTTGCTTTAGGTTAACAAATTTTTCTATTTTAGCTTTCCTCAACTCCTGAGGAAAGAAGCAGTCCAAAATTAAACTATAAAAATCATCCCATACAGTCGAACTAGCATCCTCACCTCTCGACTGCTCTCACTCCTCGTACCATTGGTATGCCACATCTTTCAATTGTTAGGCAGCAAACTCAACACCTTCCACTTTCAAAGCATGCATAACCCAAAATATATTCTTCATCTCATCAATAAAGCTTTAAGGATCCTCCCCAACCTTTGTACCCATAAAGATTGAGGGATGCAACCTCATGAATTGACCAACTCTAGTGGCCTCAGATAAACCCATAACAATACTAGCGGAACCAGACTGTTGTCATTGAGATGTCACTAATTAAGTCAATAGGGTAATAGAGCGATGAAATCAATATTAGTAACCTCTCTAGGAGGCGATTGAGTATGGGTGTCACCTTGAGGAGCAAGGTTCGTAGGGGCAGGTGGAACCCCATAAGGACAGACAGATGATCGACCCTTGACTGGGTCTGAACCTCAGAAGTTGGACTAGCTCCATCCGTATTGTCCTCTGATGGGACAAAAGAGTTTGCATGAATATCAGATCTTCTTGGAGGCATGATCTGAAAAATGAGCAAAGAGAAATTAGAAGAATTCAAGACCTTAGACTTTATAGCTCCAAAATAAGACAACAAGAAGGGAAAACATTCCTAATTGTCTCATAGCCTTTCTCTTATAAGTGTGGCACACTACATACCCATAAAAGTGACTCTACTTAACATGGCTTTATGTACACCCAAATGAGTATGAACCTGGATCTGATACTAAATTTGTCACGACCCAAATCAGGGCCTGGCTATAACGGGTATCTCAAGTTCCACGTGGATCGGAGATCACCACCTTCACCTAACCTAACCAACATATCCACCACAAGTGTTAGATGAATTTTGAACATATAACAAGATAACAGAAAGTAAGTCTAATAATAACTCATAAAGTATCTAATTCAATCCACCAAACAACATACTAAACTATCACACCCAAGTTCATAGTGATCCACAAATCCTCTACAAAATCAAAGTCAATAATATGTCGGGATATGCACCCGACATTAACTAAAAATAATATCTAAACCAAGTCTAAGACAAAGATTAAAAGACCATGAAATAAATGCCTTCTGAAGTACAAAAGCTCACCACTTTAATGTCAATCTCACGAATTGCTGGATCACCTGGTAACCGCGTAGAAAAAAAAGAAGAATCTCTAGTCCTTGTATCACGTGGGGATACAATGTCCGAAGACAGTTAACGATTGGAGTGATAGCATGTAACTCAAGGATAGAGGAATAAAATAATGCCATCATTGAAACCAAGTCAAATCATTATATACAATCACATGTATGTATATATATATCGTGCCAGGATAAGGAACAATGCTTAGCATTGAAAAGATTAACCTGGGATATGTATCACAACCATCATAAAACAAGGCACCCACGGGCTATATGGGTCTAGCTCTCCCCTAGCTAGAAGGGCCCCAGTACGTGTAGCCATACGAACCAGAAAATATCCATATCCGTATATGCCATTATGAAGGACTTGAACCTCCCGGCATAATCAAGGTGATGTAACACTAATGTATACAATACGGTGGACTCAGACCTCTCATTCATATACCTATTCGGGGGACTCAAAACCCCTGATCATATAGACACTCGCACTGGCTGGCGCGGTTTCCAGTGTTAGTCTTTCGGACTCTACTTTCACGGCCCAGCTACACATCCCATTTTAAAACCCAATTAAAAAATTCTTTACACATACACACAACCATTAGTCCAATTACTTACCAAAGAAAACCTGTTGGTATCATCATACCAACCCTACTTGCAAGCGCATAATATGCCATGACCATTTCTATCAATTGTTCATTTGGGACTCAAGCCCATTTAGTCAATTAAACTACCAAGATTATAATTCAAATCAATGTATAGCTAGCAGGGCCTTCATGAAACCAATTACCAATAATTCATAATCTTTAGGCCAATGCCTTAGTTCAAAACATCATTTAACATGTGACTAGTTTATTCTCTTAGACATTTTTACAAACATATTGAGGGCATACCATTATCAAGACCAAAACTACGATAAAAATCATCAAGTTTAGGGTTACCTATGACCCATTTATTAAACTATAATTATCAAGCACCCACATATGCAAACCATCACCAAAAACATATATAAACATAATTTAAACCAAGAGTAAACAATACTCAACCCTATGCAACAAAACCCTCAACATTGATTTTCAAAACCACCATTAATGAATCATAATTAATGTTTAAAACACATGATATTTGAGAACTAACAATGATGGAAGAGTCACATGCCTTATTCATGAAGATTCACAGAGAGAACTTGACTTTTGAGCCTCTAGATGGATACCTTGTGGAAACCCTAGCCCAATCTTCAAGAGAGAGTTTAAAGAGGATTTTGAGAGTGTTTTGATCCTTCAAAGTATGTTATGAGAGGCTAAAATGTGTTTTAAGACGTGGGATCTTAAGAGTTTTGGGTGGAAAATGTCTAAAATGTTCTCAACTTAAAATTTAAAAAATGTGCGGAAGAGGGTACGGTTTGCCCCTCCAGTCGTACCCACATCATACGAGTGGTACCCTCCACTCGTATGTTGATCAGAATGTTGGACACCATAATTTATCGAACATACGACTCCTTAGCATGAATCATACCCTACCATATGACTAGTACCCACTCAAATCGCACTCTAGGCAGAATGTCAAGGCTAGACACTGAACAACATATGATTTCGACCTTACTACTTATACCATAACATATGAATAGTATGTTGCCTTCTCGTACCAATAACAGAATTTGGCCAATGTGACACTGACCAACATATGACCAAGGACTTCAAACCGTATCCACTCTATACGAGTGGTATGATATAGTCGTATGATGCACAAAATGTTTAAGGCTTAGAAAATTTTGCAAGGACCAAAGTTCGGGGTGTTTCACTTTTACTTCTATGTACTGTCTTTTTTTCAAAATATATAAGATCAAACCTATTTTACATATGCGGTAGATGTTGAATTACCTTGACATCTGTATGTTTATCTTTTTTATATTTTGATTCTTTTAGTGAAATTTTTTATGACGCCACTGCAGAACCCTAAAAGAATTCAAACACTCACTAGCAGTAAATTTAATCATTCTTCAGGTTTTCTTATTTTTTGAATATTTACACTTTTACCACAGATATTGAAAATTTATACAAATTTACAACAATTTCCAATGAGTATGTGAATTGCTTAGTTTGTGGAATATTTTAGACTAATCTACAAATTAAGAGTGAAGCAACTTCTTTTGTAACCATATATAATAATTTATTTTTTCACCGTTACATAATATTGTGTTTAAATTTTCTATAAATACTACTACCTGTACTATTTTATTAATTTTTATTGATTCAAATAGAAAATGGGAACAATATATACAATTCGGTATACGGGTGCAACACACGTGTCGAGAGACTAGTTACTATAAAGATTTGAGTAGGTCAGTTCTAAGTTTTAAAATATTTCTATTGAATGATGATAATTTTTTAAATTTATATATAGATTTTGTACCTTTTTTAACTATATTCAATATCGTCAAAAAGAAAATAAAATCACAAACTTAGCAATTAAAATTTTTGACGTCTCAAAACTTTGGGGCCTAAAGTAAAAGCTTTAGTAGCCTCACCCTTGAGTCACCTCTGCGTATAAAAGAGTGTATGCTCATTCATATACATATTATTCGACCATTTAAAGATCCCTTGTACGAATCTTCAAGCTTTTATAGTAGATCCGATGAAAGAGAATTGCATAAGATTGTATTCTTGATATTGAAATAAATTAATTAGCACGTAAAATTTATTTTTCTAGTAACACATCTATGATATTGTTGTAGTATGTAATTCCTTTTGAATTTGATACTCGTATTTCATTAGTGACAAGTGAATGTTACATGTAAGTTAGTAAGTAAAACATAATGAAAATAGCTTCAATAAAGACTTTGAGTGATAAAAATCTTACATTTTGAGCAGATTTTGAAGCCTCAATCAGCACATGAAGAATCATAAGAATCCTAAGTTAGGCTCCATTTGTTTTTTTTAAAGATTCAGAGGTCTGAATCTGAATGCACATCTAAATGATTAAGATGTTGTCTCTAGATTTGAAAGATTCAGAGGTCTGAATCTGAATGCACATCTGAATGATTAAGATGTTGTCTCTAGATTTGAGAACTGAATGATTAAGACTGTTTGTTTTTCAATATCTAAATGTATAATTTTGTTTTATTTGTATACATAATAAAATAAAAAATAAAATTCAAATAAAAAATTAATTATGTATTAAAAAAGTATGTAATTTAATACAATAAAATTATTAGTATTTGATTGAGAAAAAATATTTATGTTTGTTAGTGATAGTAGAGATGGCTTATAATGGTGGTTGCGGTAAGAATGATTGATGCTAGTGATTAATATTGTTGGTGGTGATAATTGTGATGGTTGGTATTGTAGTGACTGTTATGATGATGGCGATTGATGGTGGTGGTTGTTGTTGTGATGTGATGTTACTTGATGTTGGTAGTTTAAGGTGTTGATTGTGTTGGCTGAAACATGAATGTATGATGATTGACGATGTGTTGGTGCTAGTTGGAGATGTTATTTGTTCTGATGGTGGAGATGATTGTTAGTAGAGATAAATTATAGTGATGGTACTGGTTGAAGTAGTGGTGGAGGTGGCATTACTAGTGACAATGGTGGCGGCGGCCAAAGAATGTGTAGATATTGTGATGTATTAGTGGTAATTAGTGGTAGTGCTAGTTGTGATAGATGCGTTGGTTGGTAGTAGGGATTGGCCGCTAGTGGTTGCTGATTGTGGTGTTATTGACGACAGTGATGATGGTGAATATAATTAGAATAAAAGAGATAATAGGTGTGGTAGCGGTATTTTTTGTCGATGGTGGTTGTGATGGTGGAGGTGGTTGGTGGTGGTGGGTGTTGGTTGATAATGGTGACGATGGCAGAGGTGGTTAGTGGTGATAACTGATAATTATGAATAGAGTGGTGAATATTATCTAACACCAGAATATCCCTTCAGACCTATTAAGAATTGGTTCTAGATCTGAATGATTAAGACATATTCAGACCTATTAAGAGTTAAAAACTTAATAAAAAATAAATGCACTTAATGGTCTAAAGTCTGAACCATTTAGATTCAGACCTCCATTAAGTGCAACCAAATGAGGCCTTAGTCAATTTTTCTTTTAACAGGAAACAATTAGGAGTTTGAAAATCGTTGGGATAGATTTATTTTGTAAACTTGGTAGAGTTTAATGGTGGACGAGTTAAGATAATTTAAATTTGAAATACATTCAAATTGAAAAGAATAAAACGTGGATGTGACCGTACTTTTACGTCAAGTTGATAAATATAAACTATATATATGGCATATACATTTGTTAATACTTTTAACATATCTGATCAATATCTCCAATGCTAAAAGTATTATATTATTATTTTTAACAAGGTCAAATCTACATTTGTGAAAATATGTTGGGTATGATGTTATTATTGTTGTATTGAAAATTAGTTATATTACTTCACCTGTTGTACTTTTGCACCAAAATTATCCTTATCTCCAACTTTAAGTACTATTTATCTCTGGATAGTTGGTTTCCCTTATTCCCACATTTTCCCTACTAATTCATTGGCACGTGCTCTATACGTGCATGTTGAGTCATGTAATACATATTCTGTAAAATAATATTCGTATTATTAAAATATAATTTTGATTAAGTAACTCTACATAGGAGTATAAAATATAAGTTTCTTTAAATGAATATAGACCATAATATGATGACCTACACGCTAATATTCACTTATAAAAGATTGTATGCTCGATTTGATACTTTCATTATTCGATTACTCAAAATTTCTTATATAAATTTTTGATCTTCTGTAGTAGATCCCAATGAAATAAAACTGCATAAGATTACATTCCTAATGTTGAAATAAATTGATTAATTTCACTCGAAGTTTGATTTTTCTAATGAAACATCTATGAGATTGTAATCGTATTCAATTCCTTTTAGATTTGATTCCAATATTATATCAGTGACATGTGAATGGTACATGTAACTTGGGAAGTAAAGACTTTAAGTAACAAAATTCTTACTTTTTGGACAAATTTCAAAGCCTCGATCAACACATGACGAATCGAAAAACACCCTAACTTAGTCAATGTTTCTTGTAATTGGAAAGAATGAAGTTCTTGAAAATCCTTGGATTTATTTTAGGGAATAGGGTAACTATGGCCAATCAGCTTAAAGAAATGCCACCGAGTGGCCAATGAATACTTATTCTCATATTTAGCAAGTTCGGCTTTCATAAAATTGCTATGTCCTTTTTTTTGGAGTGTCAGGATCTAAAAAAAAAAAAAAGGTCATGATGGCACTTATCGCAATTGAACCTTGATAAATAAGTCAATACTGATATAAAGAAAACAAAATATACAATAACATGAACTCAAGTGAGACTTCTAGAACGAAGTCAGGCCAATCACGAAATGTATATAATAATAATAATAATAATAATAGTAATAATAATAATAATAGTAATAATAATAATAATAATAATAATAATAATAATAATAAGTGAAAATCTGAAGAAATAAATAAACCGTCTAAAATTTGGTGTCATAATGTAAGAGCAATCTTAGGTTCAAATACGAAATTGAAAAGCACAAAATCTGTATTTGATCCAAATAATAATATAAGTAAGATAGAGTGAGATTCAAAAATTCTCCCTAAACACTAGAATGGTCTAGTACCTCGATTGTCACCAACCAATAACACGATCTTAACCTCCAGTGTCATACTCAGATTTGAATATGGACTGAAAGGGCACAATAGGGATGACTATGAGTCCACTTGTACTCAGTAGGTATCATAGGACGATTGATAAAAGTAGGAAATAAGACAAGTAAAATATACAATGAGCACGTCACTTGCAAGCAAAAAAATCTCAAACAGTAGCTCACACCGTCTACTAACAATTCTAATATATAAATACACAGAAATGGAAACAACATTGATATACATATAAAAGCGCATAGAAATTAAGCACAAGTCAAGGAAACTAAGGAAAACAAATAAGATGTATATGCAATGTAATGTGGATGGGATGAATGATGAAAGTCGTTGCATGACTTTCTGGTTACACCTATTGAGCTCGCAGCTACTAGGTAGGACCAAAGGAAGGTTCACAACCCATATATTGTATCTCATATCTCAATTTCAATTTCAACTCTCTTCTCCGACTCGTGTTCACAAAGAGGATTTTGACAAAAGTGTCTTATTTTCTTTTAAAAGTAGTATTTTCTAGTGGTACCAATATCTCATGAATTTAAATGTATAGAATAGGGATGCAATGTTCACAATCAACCTAAAATAGGGATATTCAACCCAATCAACATGTAAGTAGATATAAGTGAGTCGAGAAATCAACTCAATATGTTCGTAATTCATGATTATTAGCTCAATGTTTGACACCATTAGAATACATATGCATGGAAGACATCATTTATATCATATCAATCCCTAACTTGGGTATAACTATCATGACAAAAGCAACCAATGCTCATATAAGGCCTATATTATCAAATTAAGGCCCCACACAAGCATTATATTTAGAATGAAGGCGTATATATGGCCATATAAGGCCAATGATGTCAAACAAAGCCCCCACACGGGCAATACACAATATTAGATACCACAAGTCGACAATAACAGAATATAAGCTCCCACACGGGCACACAACAGTAAATAATCTCAAAATATAAACCTCATACTTACTTTCCCCAACCCGTATCATGTTTTACTTATATATTAGGTAAAATGGTTTAATGGACCCTTGTACTTGTCTGAGTTAGTTAAGTGAACACTTCTACTTAGCTTTCTATCATCTGAACCCCTCAACTCTTTAAACCACAATATTTTAAATCTCTATGACTGTTGACCAAGCCTATGTGGTATTAAGGTGGCTAAGTTGGACATAACACGTGACTACACACGTGTGGATGTGAGTGGAAATCATTTTTATATTAAAATATTATTTTGTTAAAAAAAACCTCCGACCCTCTCCCCTACCCCTCACTCCACCTAAAATATTTCTTTTTTCTTCATTCACCATTACAGACCCCAGCCAACGTTTCTTCTTTTACCATTACAACCCTACCATCATCCCTCCCCTCGACACTCCCCAAAGAAGAGCACTACTTATACAACCCCTCCATCATTACAGCCCGCACCTCACCCCCAAAACACCGCCATTATGCCCTACCTCCCACATAAAATACCATCATTCTAGTCCCTCTCCGCCCCCCGTGCCACTCAGTTTGCTTTCTTTCTTCGCACAATTACACTCTCCTACCCCCACGCCACAAAGAAAACACCACTATGACAGCCCCCACCCATCCACCAAAGCACCACCATAACTGTTGCACCATTACTGAACAATAATAAATAATTTTTGGGAATTTGTTAAAGATAATCAAAAATTTAAAATTTCATTGTGTTTGTGTATGTGAATTTATAGTTGAAAATTTAAATTCGTTGAAGAGAAATTTCAACTATGTGGAATAGATTTGATGTGCAATTTGTGAGCAAACATTAAGAATATGATTATTAAAATTTTCCTACAATTTGTAAAGGTTGTTTATTTAATTAAATTTATTTTAATATTTAATTTTTTATGTGGTATTTAAAAATAATGTGGAAATGACATGAAAGGTGATTGTATTATACACTCCGAAATAGGGCTTAAAATATTGTGTTTTGATGAATTGAGGAGTTCAGATGATAAAAGGCTAAGTGGAGGTGTTTACCTTACAAACTCGAACAAGTACAAGGGCCCAATAGACCATTTTGCCTATATATTAACTACCCAACTCAATCTGAAAGAAGTTAAGCTATAACCTACCTCAAAACGATGAAAACCCAATCCAAAGTGCTTCAACACAGAGCCTTCTCTTTATGAACAACCTCAGAATCAACTACAACATTCAAATTTAGCATGTTCGCATTAAAACAAAGCCAATACTACCCATATTTCTCATATACAGGTTAGGTGCAAAATGAATTTGAAAAATAATTTCAAAAATGAAAGAGGTAAAACAAGAATTTTGTTTCAAAAACATATTCTCCTAGGTTATAAGAGTCTACCGAAGAAAAGCCATGCAAAAATGGGTAAGAATCGAGGTCCAAGATGAAGAATAATCCTTTCTTAAACTTTATCGATAACCCCCTTCCCCCCCTCTTCCCCTTCCCCCCAATTTTTCACTCTGAAAATATGATTTAAAGGTATTTTTTGAAGATAAAATTAATGGAAAATAGTGGAATTATGAGTTTAGAAGTTACCCACATGAAAATCAATGTTGCAACCCTAAAATATTGCCTTTTTTCGAAGCTTAGAGGTTCCAAAATGAAGTAAAATTATGAAAATGGGCCTTATATACTGTTAGTGAGCAGTACCTCGCGACTGCGAGGGTCTAGGTTTGACCGAACAAATTATTGTCTTCACATTCACGACCAAGACTTCACGTTCATGAAGGTCTACAAATTCGAACCTTTGTGCTCATGACAGCCTTGTCGCGTTCGCGAAGCAGGGTCGACCAGAACCTTAATCTTTTGTGATCACGGTGTCCTCCACGCAATCGCAATGAGGAAAAACTTCATTCTTTGCGAAGGAGTATCTGGTTTGCACTAGATATCAGTAGTTTGCTGATTTTTTCAAGTTTTTAAAAACTCCAAACGGACCCTCGAAATTCATTCAGGACAGGATAGAAATAAACCATACATGCAACTGGGCAAATTTTAATATTCCAGCTTCAATGGAGACATACGATTTTTGAAATAAGCATTATTTTCACAAAATTAACCCCGAGACACTGTTTCATTTATTTCAACGAAGGATCAAAATGAGATTTAAAAATCCTAAAATCGAAAAAACCTCGCTACTAACCCAAATTCCAAATTCTAGATCTGCTGGCGCAGTGCGTTTTTCCATCTAACACTCAAAATAATAAATAATGATCAAAGTCAATTATATAGCTTTTCAAGCCTTTAAAAATCACAAATTCGCACAACTTATTTCCAATTGCATTGAGAACCATGTCAATAATCTTCGAACCTCAAAATCTACATGTAGCAACTACAGAAAATGAAAGAATGATAAAAACAAATAGAAAAGAAAATTCACAAATTTAGGTCATTTCATTGGGAGAGTGTTTTTCTTCTTTTTGTTCAATGCTATTTAGAAAAGAACTTAGTAGAATTATTTTGAGTTCTTTTTCTTCTTTTATTTTCACTATTTGTTCTTCTTTTATTGTGGGTTCTTTTTTTTTTAGAAAAATTTATTGTTCTAATTGTTTTTTAACAATTAAATGTAAATTTATAATATAATTGCTACTTTTTTATTAATCAAATAAAAATAATGTATTTTTTTATTATATTAAATAACATATTTTATACAATAATCATCCATACATATATTTCATACAACGATTCTTTTTTTTTTATGCACTTTCTATACATACACATATTCTATACAATACTAATATAATTTTTATACTAATCGTGTGTGTGTATATATATAAAATACGATAATTATACAGGTTTATACAATTGTATTTAATTATTTTAAAAAGTTGATTTTCTTAGCCCCCAAAAATGTAGCGAAACAAAAAATTGAACTGCCTTTTAAAAAATGGGCGGAAATGGCCCAAGTGAGGAATGGCTAGCCCATGAAATTAAAATGGCTGACTGGTCATAAAGAGACATTACTTTGAAATGACTGCTTTTGGTGAAAATAGTTTTTCAAAGTGACCATGTGTTGTCCTTTTTCCTTTGTTTTACAAACTTAGCCTAGTTTAATAGTGGGTTGGGTTAAGATTATACAAAAGTGAGAATTATCTTAGATATACTTTTAAGAATGCTTATTGCAGGTTGTAAGTGGACTTTTTCGTAATTATAAAATTCAGTTTTTAATTGTAAGTTATAGAAGTTTTGATAAAATATTAGTAAAATATATTTTTTAAAAAATATCATGAAATAAATACACTAATATTCCTCCTAAATAATTGTATTTATCTTTTCCTTAAATAACTCTTGAATGTATTAATTTCCTAAATTTCTTCCTAGATACATGATTTTTTATACTCTTCATCTTCTTTCCTTTATTTTCTCCTAATTTTTTTTATACAAATTCAATATCCTCATTCTCTCTCATCTCTCATCTCTTCATTTTATTTTATACTTATTCTTTTCTTGAAAACAAATTTTATACACAATCCACGTGATTTTCATGCTTTCATTCATTGATTTTTAAATTTCATTTATGTCTAAATCTTGAAAAGCAACAATATTTATCTTTTTGAGTGTGAAATTAAGATGGTAGCATCATTCAATCTTGATCCAACACCGAAGACAAATGAAATGAGATCTTAATTCAAAATGTAAGCACATAGTGTATGGAATGTTTAGACAAGATGGTATCACTTAAATTGGAGTATCATAATTCATGGTTTTCGATTTGTACACACATTTCATACATAATTAATATTACTTTTCTTCCAATAAATTGATTATGATTTCACCACATACAGAAATGCAATAAACATATTGAATTCATAAAACAAAAATATAGTTGATTTTTTTTCCATCTTCCTTCATGTTGTATCATATTAGAATGTAAATTATCACCTTCCATATTGCAAAAAATAGTACTGTTCTTAATTTTTTTCTTTGAATAGCTTCTATTGCAATTATGATTCATAAATTTGTATTTTTAATAATTTTTTTGCCTTTTAAAGATCAAAAAATCTGGGTAATTTTGTATTTCAACCAGCATATGATTTCTGATTTGTTGAAGAACAGAAGAGGAATAGGGTATAAAAAAAGATGTGACGTTAGTTTAAAAATTAGGAAAAAAATCATTTTTAGAGAGAAACTAGGTGTGAATGATATCCTTAACTGGACTTTTTTTAAGGAATTCTTTTAATAAATAATTAATTTCTTAACCGTTTTGATATTCTTTGCTAGAAAACTGTTGTTATGTATTGCAATCCAAGGAATATTGCTATGACTTGCAATAAATAATTTAATATTATATATATATAGAGATCTTTTTCCCTATACAAAATGTCTCTTGGGCTAAATTTCTTACACAAAAAATAGTCCACTTATCCATGCCTTGCCTAAAATCACCTTTCGGTTAAGTTACTACCCAAAAAGACTTGTCGGTCAACTTATTTACCACTAATATGGCCATTTAACAATTTTCATTATTTAAATTTCTTTTTATTTTATTCTCTGTGTATTTTTTTTAAAAATAAAAAGCTTTTTGTCCTTTTTTTTTTTAAATTCCATTGCTTTATAAAAAAATTTTGCTGCAATTTTTTAAAAGAAAATCATTTCTATTTTTTCACTATAATTTCCCCCTTTATAAAAAAAATCGTTGCTCTTTTTATAAAACCTTTTTTTTCCTCTTCTAATTGTTTTGCTTATTTTATGAAAAAATGAACATTTATATTGTTTTACATTTTTTTTATATTTTAATTTATTAAGTGAAAATGCAAGATAGTCAAATAATTATTGATATCAATACGTTAAACATATATTACATAATTATTTCTATAACATTGATACACATTTATACACCGTTTATACATTGTCAAACATTACATAACTATTTTTACAATGTATATATTTATATTTATATTTATATTTATATTTATATTTATATTTATATTTATATTTATATTTATATACATTATACAATATCGATATATTACATATACACTATATAACTATTTATACATCATATTTCCATGTTCATAATTTATACAATATAGGTACATGTTAATACACCATTATACAATATTGATATATTATTTGTATACTACATAACTATTTATACAATATCGATACATTACATATAAACCGTTCGAGAAGTTGTATATGTAATGTACGGCTGGAAAGGAATAAAAGAGCTACATGATGGAATTGCATCTCTAGAAAAGCATATATACGAATTGTTCGAGCTTTATCTGGTATCAAGAACCTATTACAAAACTACATCTTTTGATGATTTACTTTTTCTAGCACTAGTTTTGACTTTTTGCTGGTTTATTTAAGATTATTCTAGCACTAGTTTTGGCTTTTGTTGGTTTACTAAGAATTATCTTCTGGTAGCGAGTTAGGATATAAAGTTGGGCTATAAGTTTGCTAATGAATATTACTTCGTGATTTATAAAATTATTAGTTACTAAAAAAAAGGTCATTTGGACAAGATTTTTCTATCATTCAGTTACAGTCCACACGTGGCTAAAACACAATTTTCTTTTGATTTTTGAGCTATTCTTTTAGTAAATAAAAACATGGGTACATTTTTTATAAACTAATTACTTTATTATAAATTTTTGAAACTATCCCTATATTTAAATAAGGAGAAATAAAATTCACATGGACACCATCTATTTTACATTAAGTTTGCGGTATAAATTTATTGACACTTATAACATGTTTGGTCAAATTTCTCCAAGATTAAAAGTATCCTTTTTGAAAGAGTTAAATTTACTTTTTTACTATCAAAATTAATTTATATTTACCCCTTCTTATACTTTTTCAACTAAATTATCCCTATCATCCAACTTTAAGTACTGTTTGCTCGTGAATAGTTAGTTATCTCATTCCGACATTTGTTTTTGTAATGACATGAAGTGTGAAATCTTACTTTTTATATGACTTGACCATTTTGCTCTTCCTTATAGTTGCTACATATCGATTTTGGAGGTGTGGGGATTGTGGCATGATTTTAAATGCCTTCGATAGTTTCTTGGGGAGTTTGAGGTATTTTGAAGCTTTAGATAAATAATATCGATTTGGGTTAGTACCAAGGTTAGCTCGAATTCGGACCCTTTAGTTTGCATTTTGACCCTCAATTTGAAAAACTAGTGAAATATGTTTTAAAGAAATTTGGTGGTTAATTTATTGAAAATAATTTCTTTTCAAAAATCCGATGTCGCCATTGAATCCAAAACGTCGAAATTAACATGATAGCATGTATGGTTTGTGTTGGCTAATACGAGTTTACCACATAATAAAGTGACCAGGTCCCTTAGGTACAAAAATAGAAAGATAAGTAGAATAAACGTAAAGTGCTGAAAGTAAATAACACAAAATATTTATGTGAGAACCTCCGTGCTCAAGGGAGGAAAAACTACGACCTGTCTCATAGGATTTCCAGCAAACTCTACCAACTTCAAGCCAAAGGTATGATTACAAATTCCAATAACCACCGGGATTAAGCTCTTAATCCGACCACCTCGTAATACCTCAATTATAAGATCAATGCATTAACTCTACAACACCCACACATCAACTAAATTTAGTCGATGCTCCTAGGTAACTCTATGTAGAATAACATAAAACATGCTGAAGAGAACTTGACTACACTTAGGCTGATACAACAACTACCTCTAGTTCCCACGACTCAGCTTACGGCATAAACAAGACCAAAATCTACTATACTTTATAGTATTGGAGTTGATTTACAATTTTAAGAACAACTAGCTCAATACTTAATAAAGCAACAAAAGTAAAGTAGCAACTCGATCAGGCCCTTTTTGTTAAATGAGCTCAGAATCACCTTTTGCTTGAGAGATAAATCTTTTTTAGTTTTCTCAGAAGAACTAGGTTTTGCTGTTGTCATATCTTATTTTTATAGAAGAGAGCAAACCTTAATAACAACTTACTAGACCAGGTGTCAACACACTAGTCGCAGCAGTGCTGCAACACTAACAACTAAAACAATCAGTACAGTTTAAAACTGTACAGAGTTTTACTCTTAAGTAAGCATATTGATGTTGCCCAAAACTAAACCTCCAAAGAATTATACCGCGGTTGATGTAAAATACAGTAAGCCAACTCAAGTTGGGATCGATTCCACAGGAAATAGGTCAAATTCTTATCTCAAACTTACTAAAGTATCCGAAAGTGCGTAAAAGTAAATGGGGGTTTTGCAGTAATAGTAAAGAGTAATCCATTGAGAATGGTTTTGTTTGTAAACAATTAAAGAAGAACACTAGAACTGTGTTCCACTGGATTCTTAGCTTCGTAAGTTTATCGTGCTCTACTCAACTATCTCACCGTCTCACGTGTAGAATTTGTTAACCTAGGTATTACCAACTGCCCTGTGGACTCATAGGTAAATATCACTCTTTACCTTATAAGTCTTAGGGTGTCGCTCTACTATCCCTTGTCTTTGATCCCAGTTTAGCTATCACCTTGTGGTTCTCAAGCTATTAGATGAGGGTTGATATCCTCAAATCATTGTCGTAATTCCTTTTTTCCAATATCGATCTCTCTTGTGAAGACGATCTTAAATATATGCGAGTTCTTAGTGTTGGCCACCACTAAGAAAGCAATTATCTTGAAGGAAATCACAATACACGTGTGCATGTTGATTTAACTGAATCTCATACTTTCCCTACTTCATTAATCCGCCAGGGTTCCCACAACCCTAGTTAAGGAAGCTAGCTGCTCATAGTTATGCAATAATCCATGGAATTAAAGAAAGAAAACATAGAATTAATTGCACAAGAAAGAAAGAGTAAAATCCAAAGTCTCAAATTGAATAATCCCCTAAAACCAAGAACAAGAGTAGAAGTGTGTAAAAATAAGTCAAAGTACGTAAACTATTACATATGGACCAGAGGGTATTTATAAAGTCTCAAAATAACAAAGAAAACCTAACCAAATAAAAATAGGAAAACTAGGTCGGCAGTGGTCACGCCTCTGACAACGAGTTGTTATGTTTGGTAACGACTTGTTAGATGTTGTCGTAGCTATCTTTTATCTTCAATGGTCACAACTCTTTATAAGACGTAACGAGTCATTGGATGGGACTCGTGATGACTCCAGTGACTTTTAACTTTTAGTACTTTTTCACCATGCTCAGGATGGCTCTCCATCATGAGTCATTGTTTGTTGTTACGATTCATGAGCTTCACTCGTGTCCACTGGGAACTCACTTGTTAACTTTCAAGATTTTTGGATAATATGCTCAGAATGATTCCACTCCATGACTCGCATTCACTCATCACGAGTCGTAGTGAGTCTCCATTTTACTCCCTGAAGTCAGCATTGCTCACTATTCATATCACGACTTAGGTCACGAGTCGTTAGGTGACTAAGCAACTCGTTATACAATCCACACTTAGCTTTTTCTAGTGTTTTTTCATATATTTCTAATCCATATCATCACCAACCTAATTTACCTACAACATAGATAAAAACACATCATGTCCAATAAGAAGGCCTAAGTATTTGCATATTTTCATCGTCTTAAGCATCAAAAGTGCCATAAAACCATGGCACATAAACACCCTTGACTTAGAACGTTTGCATGTCCTCAGGAAACAAAACAAAACAACACAAACACAATGCTTAACCAGGAAGAACCTAAGGTACCTACAACAATAAATTTCACTTTTAAGATAAAAAATATAACCCCTTCTACTTTTACTTTCCAAAACTATCTGTGTGGATCCATTGAAGAACATTAACATGACATAAAAGAATCAGGCTATGGAATTATATTAGTAACAGACAACCATACATCTATTCAAACTACATTACTTGAACAAACCAGTAGTTAGCAGCACAATCTATGCGCCCTTACATCAAAGAAGTCTCACTCACTTAGATAAGGTATAAATGTCAATATGGGGACAGTCATGAGGCAATCACACTCAGAAAAAAGTTCTAACAATGTGCGCAGAATACCATAGGCTTGCCCTTATTTTCTTTACCCTAGTTTCAAACAATCAAGTTAGGATCACCATAGTACTTTGCTAGGCTTGTAATATGGGCTTGTGGGCTGCTATGGTACATATGGGATTTAGTGGCTATGCCTCCTTGGCACTACAATTACTTTTCGGGTTCTACTTCTTAACCAATTTTTCTTTTATCCACCCTTATTTCTCCCCTTTTATTCTTTTATTGCACTTTCAGGTAGGGTGTGGTTTCTTTTATTATTTCTTTTCTTGTCAGTTCTTCTTTTCTTTTTGCTTTTCTACCACACCCAGTACTACTTTATTTTCTCTTATTTTACCCTTCTTCGTACCCACTTTTTATCATGCACCCCTATGATAGCCACTCTCAACTTAGGAGATTTGCCTGAGTTGAGGTGCACAATATCTAAGGAGGACCAGGGACAAGACAGGTTCATTGTGAAACAAATGGGAAGGGGAACGATGTAAACAAGAAGATAGGGCTATAAGCTTAAAAATTGGGATTAAGGGATACTTACTTGTATTTGGTTGGTCATTTAGGATGTATGTGGACTTATTCTGAAGAATGTACTATGATCCTTTCCTTATCGACTATCCTATAACCTAGGCAAGACTAACCAAGCAATTTCTAAATTTCGTACACATAGGGAACTAAGTCGGATCTCACACACACTTGGCATAGGGTTATATCACACACTACTGTCTATTTGGTTCATGCAACTGCTATCTATGGTTATCATGTTCCTAATCCTAATTCCATAACTAAATTCACAATGGTCACATGTATCTCTATCACATATAATTTAAAACAAAAAATTTGGAGGGGTATCTCAATTAAAGCATAATCAAACAGAACATATCAATTGCCTTAGGTACTTATTTTATCCTAATTAAATAAAAACACAAACGACACAAAACAAAACATAATACTAAATTATTTTATCCTAGACAAGCCAGTTATACAGCCATATCATGGCCTACAGGAAGAAGCATAGCAATAAAATCCCACAGCAATATGGTACACCCCTACCCCTACCCCAACTAAGAAACTACAGACTGTCCCCAGTGTATCTATAATGTAAGAACAAGGAGAGAAGACATACCTGGGTGCTCAAGGTGCCAACTCATACAGTGTCATTATGGAGAGCCTTAGAATAGCCCCCGCTCTCATCATTAGTGGTCCCGAAAGTGTTCGAGATTCTTAAATCAACAGTGGCATCGACGGTGGCCGATGCTCTCAATGGTGCCTTTAGGGTGCGAGCACTGCTTCCAATCTACTCAGTTACATATGCATCTGTCTCAACAACAACTCAGGAGCTACTGAATTCCATAGCCATCTCTTGTACCCTCGTCTGACGGTCCAACTCGTCCTGAATATTGGCTACTTTGGCAGCTCCAACATCATCCTTCTCACTCTTTTTACCTTTCTTTCTCTTCTTCCGTGGCCTCTTACCCTCATCAAATCCAGAAGCAGTGTTCAACCTACTAACACCCTATATATCAGGCACGTTTTCCTTAATGATCTCCTCAATAATAGGCACAGTGGGAAAAAGTTTATCATGTATATCCTCAATAGTAGCCCAAAGTGCGACCAGCTCCTCATATATCCCCTTCAGATTTGAGGATGGTACATCTGCCATCTTCTGGCTGATCCATCTCTTAAACTCATCAAACCAGGTCTGCATGCTCCCCAGCTCAACCCTAATGTCTCACTGCACCCATGACTTAACTACACTCTGTCCTTCACTTTCTTCTTAATGGTGCTTAATCTTTTGATCACCTCATTCAAAAATGTCTACAGCAATAAGGCATAGCCGGTAGAAGCCTGCTTGGCAGTGAATAGTCTAGTCATAAGAGGTGGAGCAGAGTCTAGGAGGTATCTGCTGCATTTAATGCCTGAGGCTTGTACTGGCAGTATCAGTGGGGGTTACACCAATATTAATGAACCCTAGAGTATCAATCTCGTGCCTTCCAGTCTGGAATGCCTCACAGAGTAAAATAGCCCCTACCTTAGCTGCCTTGGAGATGGGGTTCATAACATCTCAAATCAGGCCTAAGTCTATAGTACTCTATGTTCAGATAAACAATCAGCTCCTGGAATCTCTGGCACTCCCTCATCTAAACATATCCATGTCAACAAGCATGGGAATTCGAGGACTGTGTCGTGGCTCATTGTCCAATCATGGATCTCTGTCGCTATCCACTTGGCTACATTAAAATAATATCCCTTCATGATACCCACAATCAGGGATGCTCGATCAGAACTCAATACAGTATCCCCATATATGGAACTTAACATATGACGCACAAGCATCCACAAGCCTTCGCTGTAAAGTTCAGGTTCTCCTTCGAAACCCAAGTAAAAGATCCAACTACTCCATCCACCCAAGGAGCTTTCTCCCGCTCCATAGCACTAATTTTGGCCATCCAATGAAAGTTAGCAAGCTTGTCCTCGAAACCAATATATTTTACTGTTATCTTCCATATATCCTTTATGTGTTAGTTAATCACATCTACGTTGGCCGGTAGCTAGAACTCTGGCCCATGTAAAAATCTGGAGATGGTTTGTATAAATATGTTCACCTGAACATATCTGATCATCAATGTCATCAAAGGTTACCACACTTCCATGAATGTCCCTATGAATACAATCTCTTGAGCTCCATATGATAAGCTGCACAAAACTCTTGTACAAATGCAGGACTATACTGGTCGGGAGCTTTGGTCATCCACTCGAAGTGGTACTGTCTAAAGCGGGCGTCAAATTTAGGCATCTCAGAGATGCCTGTGGTGCTCAACTTGCACTCTTGGTAAATCCCTTTCTTTTGTTTCTCATGGATAGTTTCATGACACTGTCCTGATCATATAATTTCTACATTTTGGGTTCCCCCACCGTTCAACGACGGACACCGAAGTATGCTCTATCAGAAGTTGTACAGCAGGTGGATGAGGAGGTTGTATCTCCACCGGGGTCTCAGTAGTTCCATTAAAAGTTCAATAATATTGTAAAAGCATTATCATAGGCATTTTATCAAACATGTTGGGGGCATAGTATTTCCAAAACCAAATCCAATTACGAATTAACCATTCTCATGCAACCAATTGTCCAAACCACTATTAGAGCATGTAAAAACACAATTATAACATGGGAAAACCATAACCAAACATTTAATACCAAAACCCCAACATATATTTGAAAACCCCATAATCATACAATAATTATGTCAAGAAAGCATTGTATAAAACATGCCTTTAGTTGGAACTAACAATGAGGGAGAAGTATCGTGCCTTAGATAACGAAGATGATGGAGAGAAATTACCCAAACAATCCCCAAATTGATCCTCTAGATATAACCCTAGCCTTCCTTTACCCAAGAGCCCTGAATGATGGACAAGGTAGGTCAAACACAAGCACGATTCATTTACATTATCAAATATTAATCTAACATTTCACCATGCTAGAAAACAAAGATGTGATCAAGAATACATACCTTCCGTATGAGTATCCAGAGCAGAAAACCAATGTGGATATTTGGACTTCATGTCTGCTTTCATTTCCCATGTAGCCTCTTCCACATTATGGTTCCACTATAGAACCTTAACCGAGGCCATATCCTTGGTCCATAACCAACGAACCTGCCGATCTAATATCTTAACTAGGACCTCTTTATAAGACAAAGAATTTGAGATATCCAATCCTTACAAAGGAACCACCGAAGAAGGATCACCAAGACACTTCCTCAACATAGAGACATGAAATACTAGATGAATGAAGATCAAACTAGAAGGAAACTCCAATTCATAAGCCACATTACCAATCCTTTGTAAAACTATATAAGGACCTACATACCGAGGACTGCACTTTCCCTTTTTACCGAACTGCATCACTCCCTTCATGGGAGATACCTTTAGGAACACCTTATCCCCAATCTTTAACTCCAAGTCTCTACGCCTTATATCCGTATAGAACTTTTAACAACTTTGGGTAGCCTTAATCCTATCCCGAATAACCTTTACCTTTTTCGTAGCCTGATGAACCAAATACAAATCGAACATATTTGCTTCACTAAGATCTAACCACCCAATAGGAGATCTATACCTCCTACCATATAATGCCTCAAAATGGGCCATCCTAATGCTAGAATAATAGCTATTGTTATAAGAAAACTCTAACAAAGGTATATGCTCGACTTAGTTGCCACCATAGTCAATAATACACGTACGAAGCTTGTCCTCCAATGTCTAAATAGTTCTCTCTGCTTGCCCATACATCTGCAGATGGAAAAAAGTACTCAGACTGACCTTGGTCCCAATCCTTTCTTAAAAGACTGCTAGAAATGAGATGAAAACTGTGTGCCATGATTAGAGATAATCGTAATAGGTACGCCATGCAACTTTACAATCTAATAAAGATACAACGCCATATAGTCCTCAACCAAATAGTTAGTCTGCACCAGCAAGAAGTGAGCGAACTTTTTAATCCTATCCATGTTGACCCAAATCAAATCAAATTGATTCCTAGATCGAGGAAGACCGGTAATGAAATCCATATTGATTACTTCCCATTTCTATTTAGGCAACTTAATTTCCTGACACAAGCCTTTGAGCCTTATGTGCTCAATTTTGACTTGTTGGCACACCATTCATTTGGCCATAAAATCAACCACATTCTTTTTAATACCATTCCACTTATATATCTCCCTGAGATCATGATACGTTTTTGTCAAAATGGGATGAACAACGTAGCGCAATTCATGCTTCTCAGCCAAATTCCTTTATTGCAAACCATCAATGTCAGGAACACATAACTGCCCTAGGTACGTCAATGTACCATCACCACCGATCTCAAACACCATCACTCTTTGTCCACCAATATCACTCTTGATTTTTATTAAGATAGGATCTAGCATTTGCTTCTCCTTGATCTCTGCACTAAGAGGCGATCGAAAAACTTCCTATAGTATCATACCACCATCATGAGAGTCCAAGAGACGAACTCCAAGATTAGACAAGAGGTAAATATCCTTCACCAATTCCCATTTTTACTTATCCACATGAGCTAAACTCCCCATGGACAACCTGCTAAAAGCATTAGCAACCACGTTAACTTTACCTGATGGTAGTAAAGACTCATATTATAGTTCTTGAGAAGCTCCAACCATCTCCTCTACTTGAGATTTAGCTCCTTCTGAGTGAACACATACTGTAGACTCTTATGATCAGAAAAAATGTCCACGTGCACACCATACAAATAATGCCGCCAAATTTTCAAAGAAAAAACCACCGCTAACAGCTCTAAATCACGAGTAGGATAATTTCTCTCATGTACCTTCAACTGCATAAAAGCATAGGCAATCACTTTTCCATGCTGCATCAAAATGCAACCAAGTCCCACCTGAAATGCATCACAATAAAACACAAACCCCTCATTACCTTCAGGCAATGCCAAAATTGGAGCTAAAGTTAGCTTATTCTTAACCTTCTTAAAACACCCCTTACAAGCATCCGCCCAAAAAAACTTTACCTTCTTCTGAGTCAACTTAGTCAATAGGGTAGCTATCGTCGAGAAACTTTTCATAAAACACCTATAATACCCAGCCAAACTCAAGAAACTCCTAATATCGATTAGAGTCGTGGGTCTAGGCCACCTTTTAACCACAACCACCTTTTGTGGATGCACCATGATCCACTCAATAGAAATAATGTGACCTAGAAAAGTCACAACGTTCATCCAAAACTCACACTTGGGAGAATTTGACATTCAATTGCTGCTCTTTTAGGGTCTGCAACACCACACGGAGGTGATTGGCATGATCCACCTCACTTTTAGAATAAACCAGGATGTCATCAATAAACACATGATAAAAGATCCAGAAACTACCTGAAAACCCTGTTCATTAAATCCTCAAATGCCATCGGGGCATTAGTCAAACCAAATGACATAACCAGGAACTCAAATTACCCATACTGAGTATGAAAAACTATCTTTGGGATATATACCTCCCTAATATTAAGTTGATGATACCCAGACCAAAGATCTATCTTAGAAAAGAATTTGGCACCTTTCAACTGATCAAACAAGTCATTTATCCTTGGAAGAGGATGCTTGTTATTAACCGTTACCTTATTCAATTATCGATAGTCAATGTAAATTCATAGGGAACCATCCTTATTTCACATGAATAACACTGGTGCACCCCACAGAGATACACTATGACGGATGAAACTCTTTTTTAAAAGATCCTTAGGTTTCTTCTTGAGTTCCCGTAACTCAGCCGAAGCTATTCTATAAGGAGGAATAGATATTAGATGAGTATCCAAAACGAAATCAATACCAAACTTAATCTTTCTATCTGGAGGGACACCAGGAAGGTTATCCAAAAAGACCTTAGGAAACTCATTTACCACCAGAACTGAATGTAAAAAAGGACCTTCTAAGTAAGAATCTTTAACCCGGACCAGATGATAAAGACACCCTTTAAAGATTAACCTCTGAGCTCTTAGATAATAAATAAAATCCCCCCTGGGATCTAGGGGACCACCCTTTTACTCAATAATCGGTTCACCAGGGAACCTAAAGACAACCTTATGGGTTCGACAATCTAAGGACGCATAATAAGATTGTAACCAATCCATCCCCTGAATAACATCAAAATCCGCCATATCAAGTTCAAATAAATCCACCAAAGTCTACCTACTACCAACAGATACGCCCCTATAGACTCTCTTAGCAACCATAGAGTCTCCTACTGTGGTAGAAATAAAAAAAGATCCAAAATAACTTTGGGATCAAAACCAACATACACAAATACATATGGGGTCACGTAACAAAGAGTGGACCCTGGATCAAGAAAGCAATACATGTCATGAGAAAAAAGCTGTAATGTACCAGTAATGACATCAACTGATGCCTCAGTTTCTTATCGAGTAGCAAGAGCATATAACCAATTCCAGCTTGCACTGGTACCAGAAGCAGAAATAGATGTAGAAGTAGCACCGTTCGGTGTAGGAGCAGAAGATGAAACAACCGGAGCCTTACTTGCTCTCGAAGTACCCTTATCAACCGAATAATTTTTGAGCATATGGCTTGGCTGACCAAATTTGAAATACCTTTCTATTCCTTCATCACAGAAGCCCTTAGAAACCAACAACAAAACTGATAAGGAGGACACAATAAGGCTAACTAAGCCTCACTTTCCTGAGATTGTGCATCCTATGCCCAAAAATTATCGCCACCCTATTGATGCCTATCACCCAACTATTTTAGGTAAGGAGCACTAGCTATAGAGAAAGAACTAAAACTTCCCCACTTCTTCTTTGGACACTTACCGCCATCCTAATTACCTTGCTATTAAGCACCACCTTATTCAGATGACCTAAACTTCTTACCCTGACTTTTCTGAACTCATCTTGTTTTCTCTTTTATTTCTTCACTTGTCTCATATGAACCACCAACCTATAAATGTCCATATCCTTGATCAATAATGTGTCTTGATTTTAAGGATCAAATCTTGAGACAGTCCAGAAGTGAACTTTCTCATCCTTGCCCTTATATCAGAAACAAATTCCAGAGCATACTTGACAGCTGATGAAATTTCAAGGCATATTCCTTGACAGATATTTTCCATTGTCTCAGATTGATAAATTTCTCCACCTTTACTTCCCTCAACTCGTGAGGAAAAAAATGGTCCAGAAAAGCATTAAAGAAAATCTCCCATAAAATTGATTCCTCAACATCACCTCTCACCCTATCCCACTCTTCGTACCGTTGGTACGCCGCATCTTTAAGTTGGTAAGTAGCAAAAGTCACCCCTTCCATATTTGTGGCCTGCATCACCTTGAAGATTTCTCTATTTTATCCAATAAACCCTGAGGATCTTCCTCTACCTTCACACCAGTAAACGTAGGAGTATTCATCTTCATAAACTAGCTAACCCTTATGGCCTCAGCGGATAAAGCACCAGGTATACCCCGCTCAGCCTAAGTAGTAACCAACTGAGTAATAACATGAATCGATTGGAGAAATTCTACACTAGTCACCTCATCCTAAGGAGGACTAGTAGTAATTAATGAAACTCTAGAAATATTAGGGATGAGACCCTTAGACCGAGTATGGATCCCCTGAGTAGTGCGTTTCCCTTCAACATTATCGCAGTTAGTACAGATGAGTTTCCTTATATCTCAGATCATCGAGGCATGACCTGAAAAATGAACAAACCAGGATTAGAGAAGATTGGAGGACTTAGACTCCAAGATTGAAAATAGAATACCAAGAAAGTGAAAAATTCCTAAATGCCTTGTAGCCTCTCTCTTATGAGTGTGGTGCGCTACATACCCTTAAAAGAGACTCTACTCGATACAGTTTGTGGACTCCTAATTGACCATGAACCTAAAGCTCTAATACCAACTTGACCCGATCCAACCCGGGGCCTTATCATAATGGGTATCTCAAGTCCAACTAGGACCGAAGACCACCCCCAATACCCAATACAATCATCCAGCATGTACCCTAAGAGAAATCACAAACATATAATAAAATAGCATGTAAGCATAACCTAAGACTCTGGGATAGTTCCATAACCATGACCAACCCAAATAAGTCCAACCATCTATTATCCAACCGATAACCATTATCGAACAAAACCATGAACCAAATGAATTCCAATATAAATATATATTCCAAACTAAAAGAGGATGGAACAATCATAAATTCAGTCCAACGGTATCAACCTAGTACTAATGACAATACTAAGGCTGACACTAATACCAATCCCGCCTATTCTAATCCATAGTAGTCACACGAAGCCTCTAACTAAAAGAAAAGTAATATCCGGTTGGGACATGCCCCCAACCATAGCCAAAATCAATATCCATAAAATATTTAAAGTATGTAAAGATGTCCATGATATAAAATAAAGCCTTTCGATATATGAAAGCTCCCCACTTCAATCCAATAGATGATTCCGAATCCGATCACTAAGTAAGAGAAATAGAATAGTCGATTCCTACATCGTGTGGGGATACAACCGACTGAGGATGGGTTAGCGGGTGAACACTAGCAAGTACCCAGGATAAGGATAAAATAATGCCATATGGTAAAACTAAGTAAACCAACCATATGCATACAAACCATACATATATATATATATAACCATGCTAGTAAAGAGAATCGTATTTAGCATGCCTTTAAAACCATTAACCTGGGTATGTGTAGCTTAACAGTCCTAAAATCATCCATGGGCTATATTGGTCCAGTATTACCCCCTGAATGGGGCCCGATGCGTATAGCCGGACAGACCGGAGATACCATAAGAGTAGGGGATTCTTAAGTACCCTTCGCTCTCCATGATACATATGTAAAGTGTACTTAGAGGATTCCCATGCACCTCATAGTATCATATAAGGTCACTATAACCACCCCTTATGTTGGCAAACATGAATTTCCAATATCCGTCCATTGGACTCGCACCTTCACAGTTAGCTATCATACCCCACAATTATTGCCCATTTAAAACCCTTTCTAACCAACCAAACCATTATTATATGAGTAGTGGTATTGTTATACCGACTATAGCTTGCAAGAAATGTCCTTAGCCAACCTTTTCATGTAAAGGGATTCCCATGTACCCATAAATTACTTTATCAAGTTAACTTGGAGGATTCCTATATACCCTACAATTGTTCCATTATTAAGTTTGTTTGGGGGAATCCCATGTACTCCACAAGTGTTCCATTAATAAGTTTGCTTGGGAAAATCCCATGTACCCCATAAGTTTTCATTATTATGTATACTTAGGGGATTCCATTATACCCCACTAGAAAGTTTAATTAACCATAACCATGACCACCAAACCACTCCATTTAACCTTTCAAACCATTTATACCATTTAGGGTTCCATTCCAAACCATACCATGCAATAGTTCCATTAAAAGTCTAATAATATAGTAAAAGCATTATCATAGGTATTTTAGCAAACATGTTGGGGGGCATAGTATTTCCAAAACCAAATCTAGTTACCAATTAACCATTCCCATAAAACCAATTGTCCAAACCACCATTAGAGCATGTAAAACATAATTAAAACATGGGAAAATCATAACCAAGAATTTAATACCAAAACCACAACATATATTTGAAAACCCTAAAATCAAACAGTAATCATGCCATAAAAATATTGTATAAAACATGCCTTTAGTTGGAACTAACAACGAGGGAGAAGTATCTTTCCTTAGATTATGAAGATGATGGAGAAAAATAACCTAAAGAAGCCCCAAATTGATCCTCTAAATAAAACCTTACCCTTCCTTTACCCAAGAGATTTAGAGAGAATTAGGGAGTGTTTTTAAGTGTTTGAGATTAAAATAATAGGGTAAATAATGTCCTAAGTATGATATAAGTGGTGGGGTCATAATAGGTTAAGAGGGAAAATGTCCAGATTACCCCCAACTTAGCTATATAAAATCCCCGCAGGTGGGTATGACTCCACTATACCAGTCGTACCCTCTAATACGAGTGGTACCCACCACTCATACCCTAGACCTTCCTTAGACCCCTACACTGGTCAACATACGACCATGCAAGCCAAATCATATCCAAGGATACGACTAGTACTCTTAACCCATACCCATAACAGAACCAAAAGGAGTTGACACTAGTGGGACAATACGACTCGTACCATATCTCAGGACCCATGGTGAGCCACTCGTACTCAGATCCAAGTTACTTTACTAAGTCTTAGATTAAGTTAAGAAAACCCAACCATGTGACCTGTCAACCACCATACGACTCCTACTAACCCAAGTTGTACTCATTCTAGAAACTAATCCAACCCATAAACCATCACTGGTTAGTGTATGACCAAACCTTAACAATTATACCACAACATACGACCTCCACCCCCTAGTCGTATCTGATCCAAAAACCAAAAATCCATGAAATTTTCTAAGGGTCCCAAACTAGGTTTTTTAGTTTAGGTGCCCCTAACTCCAATTGCCTGTGCACCACCAATGACATGAGATTGATGCTTGCTCCCAAATGATCGAGAGAATTTAAAGGACCTTGTAGTACATGGAATAGTGAATTCTCCAGGGTCCTCTTTTTTCTCCACTGATGATTGGGTAGCCACAACACTATAATGTGCACATTATCCACTAGATCAAAGCTCCCTGTCCGGTTCTTAGTGACCAAGTCCTTCATAAACTTCACATAGCCAGGAATCTTCTCTAAAGTTTCTACAAGAGAAATGTTAACAGGTAACTCCTTTAGCATAGACATAAATTTCTAGTACTTCTCTTTATCTTGCTTCATCATTAAATATTGAGGAAAATATTAATGTGTGTATGGTGGTGGTGGTGATGGGGGAGGGGGCGTAGAATAGTTTTCAACATCGTCTTATCTACCTTCTCTTACCTTTAGCCTTATCAACTTCTTTCTCAGCACCTATCGACTAATTTAATAACTTAGCATTAGTCGCCACATACTCTAGCTCCACTTTAGATGCCTCATCTATATTAATGCTATAATTTTTTGACTCATCAACCATGGGAATAAGGGGGTCAATTATTGTCTTACCACTTTGGATGGTGATGGCAAGGCAGTGACCGTAGTTCTTAGGATTTTGCACTATATTGCTTTGATGGGTACCTGGTTGCCTCTGATTCAAGGATGTTAACATTTAACCAAATCGTTGCTCTAACTGTTTGATTATAGTAGCATGCAATTTTACCTTTTGGGTTAAACCTAAATTTCTGCCTTAATCTCCTTAACGTAAGTTTCTTAATTTTCCTGAACCTTGACTAGTTTGGAAAATATTGCCTCCATCCTGGATTTACTGTCTCAACTGCCTAGTGGAACATATTTATCCCCTTTTTCCTTGTAGTCATCCTTATGTCTCTAATCACCGTCCTGATCTCTACTTCAATCTCTGTACCTATCCCTATAGTAGTTTTGACCTTGGTTTTCTTGCCTCTTGGCTTGAAAACTTGCTAACTCTCTATCTAGATATTTAGCTGTTTCTTCTAAATAAGAACTATATGATCTAGAGGCCTTCCCCTATGGACCCAATGCATTTACCTTCTCAGAATTGATTGTTGCAAACTGCTTAGAAAATAACCCAACCTCATTCCTTAGCTGCTCAACCTCTAGTGCCACTATATCATAAGTTACTCTTTGCTCACCGAAAGCCCATTGTCATAAGTACTAATTCCCTTCTTTGCCTCCTGAGTATGCCATCCTTGATTGGTGAGAGAGATCTGATCTAACATATCCGATGCTACCTTTCAACGCAAGTGCATGAATGCTCTACTAAAAATAGTATCTGCCATAGTTCTAGAACTGGTATTAAAGGCTCTATATAACATTTCTAACAAATTTTCCCCAAAATTTTATGGTTAGGCACCATTATCAACTTCTTCTTACACCAAAACCATGTCTCGTACATCAACTCAAAATGTAACTACCTGAAGTTATAACTCATCTTTCAATTATAACATCCTAGTTGGAGAAAATAAATGTTCTAACTACCTCTGCAACTCATTCCAAGTAGTAATGGACCCATGAGGAAGTTCCCCTATCCATAATGTAGCTACACTGGTTAGAGAAAGGGAAAAACTTGAGTCTAAGAGCCTCCCAATCTATCCTCGGTATAGTGTATAACGTGCATATCCCAATAAAGTTTGTGAGGTGCATATATGTGTCATTAGTTGGTAAGCCCGAAACACACTCTTCAGATTCAACAGCTGGATCATAGCACTAGTGATATCAAACTTCACATTCGATGGGAATGCATGAGAAATGATAACTTCTGTCTAGCCAGGATTAATGAAACCTAATTCCTCCTATGGAACTTCATATGGTTGCAAGTACTAATTGGCTATGATTACTTGAGCTCTACCACCTTTAACTCTATCTCAACTTTCATCGAGTGCTGCTCAATAATCTGCTTTTTATCTCTGCGTTGCTAGATTTACCTCCTAAGTTATATGTTGAGCATCTGCTTTCCGCCTCTAGTCAACAACTTCTAATAATAATTTCCCTATTTGTTGATCAACAATGTCCTATACTCTATGAGGTAGAGAGGAGGCACAACATTAGGATCATCTTGAACCCCTTCAATATGGCTTTCACGTATGCGTTTTGTTATTATATGATTAGGCTGTAGAATTCTCTCTGGGTTAGGATTTAGCGGGAGTAAGGGATTACCTTGACTCCTAGTGTTAGGCATACACCGTATACACCTAATGAAGAATAGAAAAATAAAACCAAAAACTACAACAACTTCAATCAATAACTCCATAACCGTATTCCTTAGTAACAGCGTCAAAATTTGATGTCGCCCAAAACTACACCTATAAAGAAGTATACACGAATGATGGAATTGCATATCTAGAGAAGCATATATATGCATCGTTCGAGCTTTATCTAGTAACAGGAACTTATTAAAAAGCTACATGTTTTGATGATTTACTTTTTCTAGCACTAGTTTTGACTTTTTGTTGGTTTATTTAAGATTATTCTAGCACTAGTTTTGTCTTTTGTTGGTTTACTAAGAATTAGCTTCTGGTAGCGGTTGGGATATAAAGTTGGGCTATAAGTTCGCTAATGAATTTTACACCCGTGATTAATAAAATTATTAGTTACTAAAAAAAGGTCATTTGGACAAGATTTTTCTATCATTCAGTTACAGTCCACGCGTGGCTAAAACACAATTTTCTTTTGATTTTTGAGCTATTCTTTTAGTAAATAAAAACATGGGTACATTTTCTATAAACTAATTACTTTATTATAAAATTTTGAAACTATCTCTATATTTAAATAAGGAGAAATAAAATTCAGATGGACACCATCTATTTTACATTAAGTCAATAAATATACGACATATGTTTGCGGTATATATTTGTTAACACTTATAACATGTTTAGTCAAATTTCTCCAAGATTAAAAGTATTTTTTTTGAAAAAGAGTTAAATTTTAATTTTTTACTATCAAAATTAATTTACATTTACCCTTTCTTATACTTTTTCAATAAAATTATCCTTGTCATCCAACTTTAAGTACTGTTTGCTTGTGAATAGTTAGTTATCTCATTCCCACATTTATTTCTTTAATGAACTGAAATATGAAGTCTTGTTTTTTTATGGCTCCAATAACCACCGGGATTAAGCTCTTAATCCGACCACTTTGTAACAACTCTATTATAAGATCAATGTATTAACTCTAACACACCCACACATCTAAATACTTTAGTCGATTCTCCTAGGTAACTCTATGAAGAATAACATAAAGCATGCTGAAGAGAACTTGACTACACTTTGGCTGATACATCAACTACCTCTAGTTCCTACGACTCAACTTAAGACATAAACAAGAGCAAAATCTACTATCTTTTATAGTATTGAGGTTGATTTACAATTTTTAGAACAACTATCTCAATACTCAATAAAGCAACAAAAGTAAAGTAGCAACTCGATAAGGTCCCTTTTGTTAAATAAGCTCAGAATCACCTTTCGCTTGAAAGATAAATCTTTTTCAGTTTTCTTGGAAGAACTAGGTTTTGCTGTTGTCATATCTTATTTTTATACTAGAGAGCAAAACCTTAATAACAACTTACTGACTAGGTGTCAGCAGACTAGTCACAGCAGTGTTGCAACACTAATAACTAAAACAATCAGTACAGTCTAAAACTGTAGAGAGTTTTATTCTTAAGTAAGCATGGTGATGTCGCCCAAAAATACACCTCGAAAGAAGTATACCGCGGTCAATGTGAAATACAGTAAGCCAACTCAGGTTGGGGTTGATTCCACAGAGAATAGGTCCAACTCATATCTCAAACTTGCTGAAGTATTCGGAAGTGCGAGAAAGTAATTATGGGGTTTGCATTAATAGTAATAAGTAACCAATTGAGAATTATTTTGATAGTGAACAATTGAAGAGAAATACTAGGACTGTGTTCCCCCTGGATTCCTAGCCCCATAAGTTTATCATGCTCCACCTAATTATCTTACTGTCTCACATGCAGAATCTGACAAACTAGGTATTACCAACTATCTTGTGGACTCATGGTAAATCTAACCCTTTATCTTATGAGTCTCAGGGTGTCGCTCTTCTATCCCTTGTATTTAATCCCAATTTAGCTATTACCTTGTGGGTATCAAGCTATTAGATGAGGGTTGATAGCCTCAAATCACTATCGTAATTCTCTTTTCCTAATCTCGATCTCTCTTGCGAAGACAATCTAAATACATGTGAGTTCCTAGAGTTGGCCACCACTAAGAAATCAATTAACTTGAAGGAAATCTCAATACACACGTAAATGTTGATCTAATTAAATCTCTCACTTGACCTACTTCATTAATCCACCAGAGTTCCTACAACCCTAGTTAAAGATGTTATCTGCTCATAGTTATGAAACAATCCATAGAATTCGAGGAAGAAAGCATAAAATTAATTGTACAAGAATGAAAGAGTAAAATCCAAAGTCTCAAATTAAATAATTACAAAACCAAGAATAAGAGTAAAAGTGTTCAAAAATATGTCAAAGTTCGTAAACTATTACATAAGGACCCAAAGGGTATTTAGAGTCTCAAAATAAAAAAGGAAACCTAACCATAATAATAGGACAACTAGGTTGGTAGTGGTCACGTCTCTAGCAATGAGTAGTTATGTCTGGTAATTACTCGTTAGCTGCTGTCATAGCTCTCTTTTATCTTTAGCAGTCATGACTTGTTAACTCGTGATGACTCCACTAACTTTAAACTTTCAGTTATTTTCTCCATGCTCAGGATGACTTTCCATCATGAGTTGTTGTTTGTCATCACGACTCGTGAGCTTCACTCATGTCAACTGGAACCTCATTTGTCAACTTTCAGGACTTTTTGCTAATGTACTCAGAATGATTCCATGCCACGACTAGTAGTCACTTGTCATGAGTCTTAGTGCGTCTCCACTTTACCCCCTAAAGTCAGCATTGTTCACTCTTCATAGCACTACTTGGGTCACGAGTCGTTAAGTGACTAAATGACTCATTACCAAATCCACATTTAGCTTTTTCTTGATCTTTTTCATTCATTTCTGATCCATATCACCACTAACCTAATTTACCTGCAACATACACAAAACACACATTAAATGCAATAAGAAGGCCTAAGTATTTGCATATTTTCACTATTTTAAGCCTAAAAAATGCTATGAAACCATGGTACATCACATGGAATAGACCAGGACCCTTGAACTCTTATTTGAAAATCATCAAAACCAAAATATAACATTTCTCCTTTTAGATAACTACAAACTATCTCAGGCTATTCCCCTTATCAAATAGACTCCTTCTTTTACCTTATCACCCCATTCTGACTAGAGTCTTCTCCTATTACAAGGGACCAGGTTCCCTGAGGTGTACCTAGGATACCCATTAGTTTATAATATCTTCCCCCTTTTGGCATCATAATAAGATAATAATAGTAAACCAATATAAATAATATGCACATAAGGTTAACACATAGCCACTGAGCCAAAACTAACATGAATGAGCAAAGTTAAGATGAGAGAGACATGAAAAATATAATAAATATTCTATCATAAAATTAAGGATAAACATCATACATAAATAACTTAATAAAACATACAAGGAAATTTGTCCAAATTTGCGATAGAGATAACAAAAAGGAATTGATATAAAAAGTACAAGGAACATGAGGACTAGAAGGGCTTAAGAAGAAGGAGGCCTAGGAGTAAGGGAACGATGGACCAGGTCCATACATACACTTTGAGCTGTATGAGATCAAGTCCTTAACTTCAGTATTGAGACCCTGAACCTCAACATTTACACCCTTGACCTATTCCTTGAGTTCTTGGTCTTCTGCGGGGAGGGAACCAATGGTACCAGGTCCCTCAACTGTCACTTGCTATAGTGTTGTCTTCAATTAAGAAATTTTTACATCTTACTTAGCTGCAATAATAGTCATGTCTTCTAATTTTACAACCAAACTTTCTTGTTCATCAACAAATTCTAATATTTGTGACTTAGGTCTTTCCCCAAACTTTCCTTCCATACACTTATTTTCAATCAAAGTAGTCATAGACAAAGGTTTTCTTAACGGACCCAACCAGTCCTTTTGAGCACTCAACCTTAAAATGATCAAATATTTTATTCAGGAGGTAGCTATATTCTAAACCATGCTTCTTATCTTTAAAATACATCTCCTTGTGTATGTGCTCTATTATAATTGCAGAGAGGTTTACAATTTTGAACTTTCTTAGGGTATCCATGAGGAACAAGTTCACTACTGTGGCTATTATTCCTTTTTCTGATTGTGGCAAAAAAACTATGTTCATAAACTCAACAAAAGTTGAAAATCCCTTTTTAGGTACTTATTCAACACTCTAACAATTGACTTTCCAGTGATCTTGCTTTCTTCTTATACAAACTCAAGAGATGTTACTTTGTCCTTCATGGACGAGATCTCTTCCATAGGATCATCAAGAATTTCATCGAGTATAGTTTTATAAAGATGTATATCAACAACTTTAACCATGGAAGACATACTTAGAATCTCTTCAGAGAATTTTAAGGTGTAGTAGACATCCCTAAATTCTGATCTTAGGTGGATTTATGCACCTAAGTGTCATAAACTATGCTTGTATAGCTTTAATTTTAGGACTTCTTGTATGATTAATGAGGTGATATTCATATAATTAAGTTTATATATGTTAAACTGCTTTATTATAATATTTAAGGTTTGTTTCAAACAAGTTTAGAATCAATTTGGACAACTTTGAGTTTAGACTAGAAAACTAGTGCTATTAGCTTGAGCTATGTGTTATTCCAGTTTAACTCAATGGATTCTAGTGTGAACAATGAGTTATTAAGGGTATATTGTTTAAATATATGGTTAATAACATGTTTATGTTATTTAAGGTTTATTTGAAACAATATATAAGTCAAAAATATCAAATAGAGTTTAGACGATGAAACTAGTAGTTTTAGCTTGAGTTATGCTTGGTTCTAGTCTACTTATTTGAACACTATGGTGTTGTATGAACTAATGATTGTTGTTTAATGTTATAGGAGACCATGGATAACGTTAATATAATTTTTTGTAACCTAAAAAATCTTAAATTTTAAGTGTAAGGACACCCAAGAAGTGAGGAATGCAAAGGCAAAGGAAGGAGCAATTGATGAAGAAATCGGACATTTCTGAGCACATAGGCATGTCACGCCCTTGGAACTACAATATAATGGATTTACATGACATTAGACACAAAATAAATATGTACAAAATAGTTTTAATCCATGTTAGGGTCGTTCCATTCCCTAAACATGGAGCAACACCAGCATGGCACGTCCAAGGCACTAAAACGAGCAACTTTTGTCATATTCTAAATAGGACACTTGGGACTTGTTGTAAAGGCTTTGGACGACTTTTAGATCTTGAAATACATTTGAGTAGTCTTAAATTAGGGTTATTAATATTTATATTATTTTACTTTTGATTTTATACATGAATTTCTTAATTGTGATTCATTGTAAGACTATGAGCGGCTAAACACCCTCATCTAGGGTTGAGGCCAAGAACATGATTAATCGTGCTATTATGTTATTATTTGAGTTGTCTTATGTTATTTATCATTATTTGTTATTCATATACAATCATATTTACTATTCTATGGATTCGCAACCCTTAGAATAAACATATATTTCTATTGTGAGCCCAAAAGAAGGAACGATAGATTAGAACATAGGATATATAAATTAGAATCTTAATCATTTTAGGGATTGAAGTTAAGATTTGCTTTTAGTATAGGAATATACCTAATTATACTTATTTGGTTCATATACAGTATGAAATATAAATGTGTTTAACTTAGTACTTGCATCTCAACTCAATGATGTAGTTGTTGGGCTAATTTAGATATATGATTAGATGATCGAAAGACCATAGTCATGTTATCAGCCTCGTGAACCAACAACTAAGATAATCAACTAAACCAACAAGTTTATATATTTATGTAGGATTGACTGTAGTGCCTTAATCTTGGGTTTCTCCCTATTATTGTCCAACCCTTTATATTATCGAATTATTTACGGTTACTTTTAGTTTTCAATTCTCAAAGGTTTTTGGTTACTTTTTCACTTATTTAATCTTCATCATAAGATTATAATTAGATCGGTGTTGAGCACAAGTCTCTGTAGGATTGATACTTTGCCTTTATAAGCCACTTTACTAGTTGGGTGACCACGAACACTTGCGTGTGCGCTGGGGCATAAACTAAGTTTTTGGTGCTGTTGTCGGGGAATTGTAAATTGGAAAGTATTTTACTTTTAGTTTTTGTATTTACTTTTACAGGTGTTAATAACTTGATATTAGTTTCTAAATTTACAGGTTCAAGCCTAAAAAGTAAGTAAGCTGGCAAGGGAAAGGGATTTGGTTGACCCATATCCTGAACCTGAGTGTCGCTTACATCATCTAAGGAGAGAAGTATTACTTCTCTATTGGTTATCATAAATTCAACAAGAGAAAGCTATTCTTGTGCCAATAGCTAATGACCACCATCCTGTAGGACAGTTTCTGAAGTTGCAATCCTACTTGCAACTAATGTTACCTCTTTCATCCGTAGATTGACACCTAAAGGTAGATTTGAGCTTAAACAGAACATGGTGAAACTCTTGCACAATTATGGTCAGTTCATAAGATTATCACATAAGGATCCATAGGTCTATTTGCAGAATTTTTTGGAGATTAATGACACCTTCATCACCACTAGAGTCTCCACATACTTTGTGAGGCTCATGCTTTCCCCATTCTCACATTTGGGGAAAGAAAAAAAGTGGTTAAATGCAGAGCCTGAGAGCTCTATCACTACTTGGGATGATCTGGTAAGGAAGTTCCTTATCCGATTCTTCTCATCTGACAAAATTGCAACATACACAGTGAAATCATGAGTCTTATGTAGAAGCCAAATGAGAACTTATATCATGTATTAGAGAGGTTCAAAAGGTGCACATCACCAACAGTCCGACGGGGTATTGGCTCATACTTTTGTTGAAGCTCATGACCATACCACAAGGATTTTGTTAGATTTAGTTGTAACTGGTCAAGAGTTGGAGAAGACTTATGATAAGTTATATACCTTGTTAAACGTAATTATCCAAGGTAATACTGATTGTCATGATGATATCTCAAGAAGTGTAGTGAAAAAGCCAACAGGTATGATTGAGGTTGTTAGTATCATAACGTTAGCCGCCCAGTTGTAGCTTTTAGAATTAAATGACAATACAGTTCAACAAGTTGGGTTTGAACCACTCTCAAACACAGGTAAATGCAATTCAGCCGACCCTATCTTGGTGTGAAATTTGTGGCATAAGTGGTTCTGTAGACTTTTATGGATCAAATCTAGAGTCTATAATTTTATAGGCAATGCACAAAAGGGAACTTATGGTAATGCTTACACCCACAAGTGGCAGAGTCATCCTAACTATTCATGGGTCAATAATTAGACTTAACAGCTTCAGCAACAGTAGAACATGCAGGCCAGTAATATTGAGGAGATATTAAAGAAGATCCTGGCCAACCAAGAACAAATGGCTACTGATATAAAAATCAATAACTTACTAATAACGCTCAAGTTACACTCTTGAATGAGTGTAAACGATTGTTGTCAATATAAAACCCAACTAGGTTGGGGTCGAATCCTACAGGGAATTGTTTATCATTTTGAATTTAATGTTTAAAACCAAGATTTTATGAGTTAACTAGGATTATGTTTACTAGGGCTTATGGAACATGATAGATGCTACCATTAACTCAAGGTTCTCACGGTGGTTAGGATGAAAAGCTATCATTATCGCTGATATGCTCAAATATCACTCGACCTATTTGAGCATCTAATTTTCTAATCCTCTTGGACTTAGGGAATCGCAACTCACTACTTTGCTTTTTTTTCTTCCTAAGCAAGGGTTCCTCCTCCTCATAGTCAGATTCCTCATCGATGAGCTTACGACATACATCATTTTTGTCTGCTTTCTTTGATTCTGTGGGACTCTTTTGTTTTTGGTGCCATTTTAAAGTACCTGGAGACACTAGAAGAGCATTAGTCAACCCTAAATATCACAAACACAGGTACATTAATCATTTAAGCTCATTTATATTTTAGGCCCCAGGTGTGATGACAATTCATGACAAACCTCCACGACCGTGATAGATTATCACGGTTGTCATCAACCTTAGACAGAACCCAAAATTTTATTTCACTTTCTGATGATATTTATGATAGGCCATCACAATTGTGATAGCTTGTCACAATTGTCATCAACTCTATCCAGAACCAACTTCAATTTTGTTAGCTTTTGACGACATTCCTGATAAGCTGTCATGATGGTGATAGCCTATCATGGATGTCGTCACACTTATCAGAACCCACTTTTGACTTTAACTAAATTTTTGGTTCCCATTCTTACTCAGGATTTACTTGAATTCGAATCGTGAGCTATCTTTTCAACCCTTGGGCTTGTACAACAAACCCTAGGTGCATTTTTTGCCACTTTGCAAGTTGAACTTGGTTCAAGCATCTTGGGGATATTAGGTCATCTTTTATTCATCATACATTATAAGAAAAAAGAAGAGTTAGATTAGAGTATACCTGAGGAGCTGTTAAACTAAAATCACGCACCAAAGGAAGAGTGATTTTCTGTTTATTATTTTACTGGTGCGTTTTTGCAAAGGATGGGAAATAATTTAACCAAGGAAAGAAATAATAAATAAAATGAAGTTAAAATTAGTGGAAATTTGAAAAGATTCCCGACTGGGTCGAGTTGGATCTGCTTAAATTTAGGCCCAGTTTTTAAATTTTAAGGCTCTGGATGACGACAATTCATGACGGCTTGTCACAATTGTGATATCCTATCATGAAAGTCATCACCCTTAGGCAGAGAATTCCCCAAACCTCGTCTAGCTGATGACATTCGTGATAGCTTGTCATAATTGTGACGGCTTGTGACGGATGTCTTCATGACTTTCCAGCTGACCTTTTCACTTTTCCATATTCTCTATACTAAATCCTAATTGTAAAAATTAATAACACTAGTTTAAACATAAAAAAAAACTTATGGTTGCCTCCCAATAACGCCTGATTTACTATCGCTACACGACTTAGTTATCTTAACTACTCAGTCTCTGCCAAGACAACCTATTGATCCCCCTTTTCCATCATCATAGAAGACGTCAATGATTGAGAAGAAATTCATATTATTTTGTTGCGACATGGGTTGATGCATTTTGAATTTTGCCTCTTTCTTACTGAGCCTAAATTAAAGCTCATTCAACTTCATGTCGACTATTACTCTTCCTATTGCTAAGAATGGCCTACCCAAAATAATGGGTACCTCAAAGTCCATATCATAATCAAATACCACAAAATCAGCAGGAATAATAAAGTCTGCTAATTTTACCAACACATCATGCAAAATTCCAACAGGCCTCTTTATCGATCTATTTGCCATCACCAGTCGCATGTTAGTGGGTGTCGGAGCTTATAAACTGAGATTCTTGTATACAACTAGGGGCATCAGATTCACGCTGGCACCCAAATCACATAATTCCCTTGCAACATCCAGAGACCCAACTTTGCACGGAATAGTGACCGCTCCAGGGTCAGCCTTCTTTTGCACTAACAATTGTGTGGAAACCGCCCTGCAATGGTGGAGATTGTCCACCTGCTCACTGCTGAACTTTCTCTTCTTTGTGATGAGGCCTTTCATGAACTTTGCATAGCCTGACATTTGCTCAAGTGCCTCAAGCAAAGTCACATTAATTGTCAATTGCTTGAGCATTGCCGTGAACTTGCCGAATTTTACATCATCGACCTTTTTCTTCAATCATTGAGGAAATAAAGGTGGTGGTATAGGGATAGCCTTTAACACCACTTTCTCTTCCTTCTCATTTTCCTTCTCTAGATCATCAGCAGAACTATCCAGCTTCTCAGACTCCACTGGATTACTTTTTTTAGGTTCATCAACTATTACCTCATCTTCTATAGATTTTCCCATAGAAGGGCCACAGAACCTCTTACCACTCTGAGTGGTAATATCTATATATGAGCTATCATTTTGCGGATTTTGAACCGTATCACTAGGTAAAGTACCACTTTTTCTCTGGTTCAGTGTAGCAGAAAGTTGACTCATCTGCTGTTCTAACTGTTTAATAGAAGCAGAGTGTGAGCTAACCAACTGACTGTGGGTAGAGAATTCACTCTTCATAGTAGTTACCCCTGAGTTGGTAGCTTCCACTTCTTTTAGGAACTTTTCCATCATATCCTCTATGGATATATTTCCCGAGTTAGTTGTTACAGTATCCCAACTTCCAGGAAGAACATACAAGCCACTCCTGTCATTGTTGCTTCTCCAATGTCCTTGCTCCCTATCCATGTAATCAGGCTTGTCATAAAAGTTCCGACCTTGGTTCCCTTGGCTATTGCCTCAAAAACCCCCTGATTACTCACATAGTTTGCTTCCGCATCAACACTCATAACAATAGTACCCTGAGATTCCATAGCCTTAAATATTTCGGTCTTTCCTGACAGCAAGTACTTGGTCAACAAGTCCATCTGTGTCTTTAAGTGGGCCATGTCCTGGTCTTGCTCCTCATCCCTTCTGCACTGCTCCAAAGTCATACTACCAGAAATAGTCAGACTAGCCACCACAGAATCCCTGGTCTGCCAAGCCCGCTCTACTTGGTCATTCTATTCAGCATGTCTGAAGCATCCAGAAAAGAGAGGTCAATGAATGAACCACTTGCAGCATTGTCTACAATTGGATTTGTCACAGAGTTGAAAGCTCTATACAAAGTCTCCATCAAGTGCAAGTCCGTCATGTTATGATTCGGAGATTGAGCCAGCTTTTTCTTAAATCTCTCCCAGGTTTTGTGCAATGCTTCAGTGAGAAGCTTTCTGATGTTACTAATTTTGTCCCTTAGCTTACCCTCCTGGAGGGTGGAAAGAACCGTTCTAGGAATGCCTCTTTCAGCTGTCTCCAATTGGTTATAGAATTGGGCTCTAGCTAGGTTAACCACATTGTTGCCTCTCCAGACAGAGACAATGGAAATAATCTCAACCTGATCACATTTTGGATCACTCCCAAATTGTCAAAAGATTTGCAAATGGTGATGAAGTTCACCAAATACATATTCGGATCATCACTAGGCAAGCTTCTAAACAACCCCTTCAGATTCAGGAGTTGGATCATGATGCTTGTTATGCTGAATTTTGACTCGGTGCCAACAGTGGAGGAATGATAGCACCCGTTGCACCAGCTCTGTCCATTCCTTCATCATCTTCATCAACCTCATATTGAACAGGCTATTGACCATACCTTCCTCGGACTGGACAATTTCCATTGATATTTCGCTGTACTGGTGCAGCAATTTGCTCAGCTCGCCTTGGGTTTAGAGGATTCAGCAATTCCTCATCACCCAAGTCTTCATCATCAGGGTTTTGTTGACGTACTTGTTGACCCAAATTCTGTACGTTCACCTGAGCCCTGGCCAAAGTGGCTTGTCTGTACGCCTTCTGTTGTTCAGCCATTCTCCCTATCAAGTAAGGTTTCAAATTGATTGGCAATAACTGTTCTCCAAACCTTTTTGTTTTTGACATAAACAACATAGTACTTACAATAGACAAAAATAGCAAATAAATGTAAATCAAGGAAAACTTAACTAACAGCAAATTAGCACGCATAAACTTTCAATTTACAATCGTACTCCTCGGCAATGACGCCATTTTTGATAACGCTCAAATTACACTCTTGAATGGGTGTAAGCGATCGTTGTCAATATAAAACCCAATTAGGTTGGGGTCAAATCCCACAGGGAATAAAGTGTGAACTCAAGTTGCTTACGATATAATTTACTGATAGTTTACTGTTTCCTAAAATGGGGGTTCAAGTTTTGCAGATAATTGTTTATCACTTTGAATTTAATAGTTGTAACCAAGATTTTATGAGATAACCAGGATTATGTTCACTAGGGCTTACAGAACATGACAGATGCTACCATTAACTCAAGGTTCTCATGGTGGTTAGGATGACAAGCTATCTTTATCGATGATATGCTTAAATGTCTCTCCACCTATTCGAGCATCTAATTTTCTAATCCTCTCGGACTTAGGGAATTGCAACTCACTGCCCAGATTTTACCTTGGGTTAATCAACCTTGTTACAACACTGATTATTAAATGAAGCCTTTTCGAGTCCCTATTGATAATTCACTTCCTAATGTTTATGATTTCTTTCTCAAGCAAACCAAAGTAGGTACGCCTATTGTTTGCAACCAACAAACATAAATTCTAATCTCAGAATTACCAAGAAATCCTAATAGCTATTAAATCTTGAGTAATTAATTACCACCTTATCATGACCTAACCCTAGATCCCATAATCCAGGTTAAGGGTGTTCAACCACTCATGGTGCAAGAAATAATCACATAAATTGAATTCATAATTGAGAAAATTAACTTACAATAATGAAGAAAATCAAAAGTGAACTTGTAATTGAATCATAAAGTAAACACTAAAATATTAGTTTAGAGAGAGATAGAGAGAAAAGTCGTATATTATCAATATGTCAATGGATGATTGATAAAAAATTCCCCTAAAAACCCTAAAACAAGGTTTTAAATAGTTAACCCTAAATAAGGAAATAAAATAAAGTTTTTGATTTTCTTTGAATTAGATGACGGCGCGTGTTGGCCTATCATGATCTTGATGGCCTATCACGGACGTTGTCAACTTCTCTGCAAATTCATCTCCTGCTGCCTAAGGTTGACGATGATGGTGACGCCCTATCATCCTCTTGACGGCGTGTCATGATTGCCGTTATAAAAACTTTTTGCAGCTTTACATCTTCTATTTAAGGCTGACGACATCCGTGACAGCCTATCACCAGGCTGACGACGTGTCATGGATGTCGTCAGCCACACTTAGCTCTCCATTTGCTTCTAATTTCATGCTTTTTTGTTCCTTTATTTGTGTTTCCCCCTCTCCTTTACTTTTACTGCCAAATTAAAGTAAAATAATCAAAAATGACTATATTTGCTCAAGACTTCACAATTATTTAGAGTTAAAAGCTTCAAATGTGTTAGCATGGGCTCAGACATCACTTACTCAAAAGAATTTGGAGAAAATTGGAGTAGCTAACTCTAGCGCAGAGTACCAAATCCTAAGGTGGATTGCCAAGTGACACATAAATCCAAAGCAAGTTATGACAATCACCTTAAGTAGTGGTAATGATATCATTGATAGGAATCCCAATTAAAATAAGGAGGTTCAGGCATAGTTTATCCTACATCAGGTTGAGGAGAAGTATGTTGCAAGTAAAGAGGCTGGAAATTCAGGGAAGTCTGAGTACTTGAAAGCAAAGAATATTGACCATGTTCAAGAAAAACCACCACCACCATTCCCCCAAAAGCTTAAAAAGGCTAAGAAGGATGCATATTTTAAGAAGTTCTTTGACATGTTCATAGAACTTCACATTAATCTTTCATTGTTAGATATTTTTCAGGGCATGACTAAGTATGCTAAGTACTTAAAGGATGTGGTGACCAACATAACAAAGCTGAATGACATTAAAAACTGTAGGACTTACTGAGGAGTGTAGTTTGGTGGTGATGAGGAAGATGCCAAAAAAGTTGAAGGTCCCGGGGAGTTATACCCTCCGCATAAAAATATAGTGATAATGATGTGGTACATTCCTTGAGTGACTTGGGGGAAGTATAAACTTAATTCCCCTGTCAGTGTTTAATACTATGGGTTTAGGAGAGGCGAGGCCATGTTCAGTGGTGCTTCAAATGGTAGATAGAACCAGAGTTCATCCTGAAAAAATCATTGAGGATATGCTAATTAAGTTTGGTAAGTTTATTATTCCTATTGATTTTATTATTCTTGATTCTGATGTAGATAAAAGGGTACCAATCATATTGGGATTTCCATTCTTGGCGATGGGGGAGCACTAATTAATGTGAGAGAGCACATTTTTAAAATGAGTCTGGATGATCAAGAGGTGGTCTTCAAAGTATACAAATCACTCAATCCACCTTTACACTATAAGGATTTATGCATGATTACAACTATAGAAGTAGATGAGTATGGGGTGGTCGATTCCAAACCACCAATACCTTTTTATACTCTCTCATAGAGTTGCCCGAGCCACCATTTAAGCCCATTGTTGACAAACTTGAGAAGGAGCCTAAAAAGGCTTTTGCTATAAAAGAAGTAGACTTTGAGAGTACACACTTAAAAGGTTATAAAAGAGTGAGAAGATGGCCTTTGAGTAGGAGAAAGAGGATAAAGGAATACGATTGATGTATGATGTGGGTCTTGCCGCGATACTAAATTAGGCGCTGCTTGGGAGGCAACCCAAGTTAAGGTAGGTTTTTTATTTTCATATATTAATTTTTATTTTACTAAGTTTTTATTTTTCTTGAGTCACAGGTTAACGGAAAGTCTGAGTACCAAAACCTGAGTGAAGGAGCATAAAAAAGACTGGGTGTGGGGTCTAGCCAACCTCTTGATGATTAAGATGCTTCTACCTAGGACTAGGGCACTTAGAGAGTATATTTATCCTTTTTCTTAAATTCTACTTTAGGGACAGAGTGTGTTTTTAATTGTGGGGTGGGGAATCTTCCTATGGTTTAGGGTGAAGTGCTGTTATAGGATTTGTTTTTATTTGTTTTGTTAGTTTTATATGTTTGATTTGAAAAAAATTACATTAAGATTTTCTCTTTGTTTATTTTATGTTTTAATGGTTGGTGTTATTCTAGTAGGTGCACACTTCACCCACCCCTTGGTTTTTATTTTTGGTTCTTTTTCGAGGGGGTTCCCTTTGAACCTAATATCCCAATTTTTGATTTTAGGAGTAAATTTTAAAAATTTTGTATTAGAAATAAGTGAGATATTCTTGCTAGTTGCTATGGGTGATTACATGATGCAAGTAGGCTTGAATGTAAGAAGTATATTGATTGTGTTGAGTGACTACTTTTGAGACTTCTACGCTTATTTATATGACTCTTATGCATTGTTGGCTTAATATTGAATTCATGCTATTACTTGATTTATAGTCGATAATGATTCTACTTCATTTGAGTATGTGCCATGTGTGATGTGAGCCTTCTTGTATATTCATTGTTGCATATTGATGTGTAAAACTTTCCTGGTGTTTGTGAAAAGAGAAATAAAGAGTGTTGGATATAGGAGATAAAATAGGCATTTCTTTGATAAGCCATGTTTCATACCCTTTTTTTGCCTACCCTTATTGCATAATCTTAGTTAGCCTGGTTGATCATTTAGCCTATTTATTGGTAGCCTCATTTACATCCTATTTCCTTTCTTTGATTGACCATTATTTGATCTAAATCTCCTAAGCTCTTTAGTTTTAAAAATTAATAAGGTTAAGTAGTGTAAAGTTTAAGAAAAGAGGTAAAAGTGAAGCCCCAAAAGAGTAGCTAGTGGTATGAAAAGTTTGATGTGTTGTGGTTGGGAGTGATGTAATGAAAAAGAGAAAAATTGATCAAAATTGAATCATGTGTTGATAAAAAATACTCTCTCCTTACTAGACATAAACTAGATTAAAGAGATGAGGCAAAATAAAAGAAAGTATGAAGGTAGAGGTGGCAAAAGTTTAGTTGTTTAGAAAGGATCCTAATGTAGAATGTGATGTATTAAAGCGCTTAGGGAAGATAGTTACTATTACTAGCCAGAATAGTACTACCCATCCCTCAGCCTACATTACAACCCTTAAAGTCCTATTTGATCTTAGCCTTGATATTCTAATATTAGTAAAGTACTACATTAAGAGAAATCCTATGGCTTATTTTATGTGATATGTGAAGTTTTTGTGAGAGTGAGCATAATTTGATTATTATACCCATTCTTCTATTCTTGTGGTAAATTGCATCTTTGTGAGTGAATATGGGTAAATCTCTCTGGTGATGAGGGCACATATTTGATGATAGTTAGGTGATTCACAATATTTCTTTGATTGGGTAATATGCATGAGTTTACCAACTTGGTGGAGTCAATTCATAAGGCTAAAGTGTTGTGAAGTAATGTTTATGAGCTTTCAATTGTATATGAGATGCTTTGTGTGGAACTTGATATTCGTATGGTCATTGTTGTGCTAGATTGAGTGTCATGTTTTTAGTAGTAATGTTGGAGTCTTATTTATATGGTTCTTAATGTGAATATTTGCTCAATGATGAATGAGGATTTAAGTGTTGGGTGATGATCTTAGGTGAATTTACGCACCTAATTCCTAAGATCATAATCTATGCTTGTTTAGCCTTATTTTGTGAACTTATTCTCTGATTAATGAGATGATATTCATATAATTTAGCATATTTGTGTTAAAATAATTGATTATAATGTTTAAGGTGTGTTTCAAACAAGTTTAGAATCAATTTGTTCACTTATAGTTTAGATGAGAAAACTAGTGTTACTAGCTTGAGCTATGTGTTGTTGTAGTGTATCTTGAGGGATTTTAGTGTGCATATTGAGTTATTAAGGGTATAATTGTGTAAATATGTGTTTAATATCATGTTTATAGTGTTTAAGGTTCAATTGAAATAACAAAAGAGTCAAAAATATCAAATTGAGTTTAGATGAAGAAACTAGTTGCGCTAGCTTGAGCTATGCTTGGTTCTAGTCAACTTTTTTGAACTCTATGGTGTTGTATGTACTAATTCTTGTTGTTTAATGTTATAGTACATAATGTATTATGTTAATATAATTGTTGGGAAGATAAAAAATCTTAAATTAAAGTGTAAAGAAACCCATGATGTGAGGAATGCAAAGGCAAAAGAAAGGAGTAAATTGATGACGATCTCAGACGTTTCTGAGCACAAAGGTGTGTCACGACATTGTACCTCTGAGATAATGGCACTACACTCCTTTAGAAACAAAATAAATTTGTACAAAACATTTTTCATCCACTTCAACGGTGTGCTATGCCCTAAACGTGGAGCAACACTAGTTTGGCATGCCCAAGGCACCAAAACAGACAGCTTTTGTCATATTATAAATAAGACACTCGGGACTTGTTGTAAAGACTTTGGACGACTTTTGTGGATTGAAATATACTTGAGGAGTCTTAAATTAGGGTTCTTAATATTTCCTTCATTTTACTTTTGGCTTTTATACATGATTTTCTTAACTGTGATTCGTTGTAAGACCATAAGCGGCTAAACACCCTCATCTAGGGTTGAGGCCAAGAACATGATTACTTGTGCTATTATTTGAGTTATTTTATGTTATTTATAATTTTTGGTTGTTAATATATCCTTGTATTTACTCTTACATGGATTTACGGCCCTTAGAATAAACATATATTTCTATTGTAAGTCCAAAACGTGGAACGATAAATTAGAACGTGGGATATATGGAGTAGGATCTTAGTCATTCAAGAGGTTGAAGTTAAGATTTGTATTTAGGATAGGAATATAATTAATTCACCATTTTTTGTTCATATATGGGATGAAATATAAATGCATTTAACTTAGTACTTTCATCCCACTCAACGATGTAGTTGTGCGGCTAAGTTAAATATAGGTTTAGAGGATCGGAAGATCATAGTCATGTTAACAACCTCGTGAACCAACAACCAATATAATTAATTAAACCAACGAGATTATATTTCTAAGTAGGATTGTTTATAGTTCCTTAATCCTTGGTTTCTCCTTATTATTGTCCAACCCTTTATATTATCGAATTGTTTATGATTACTTTTAGTTTTCAATTCTCAAACATTTTTGGTTACTTTCACACTTGTTTAATCTTTGTCACAAAACTAGAATTAGATCGATGTTGAGCACAAGTTTCTGTGGGATTGATACTTGGCTTTCATAAGCCACTTTACTAGTTGGGTGGCAATGTACACTTGCATGCGTGCTTGGGCGAAACAACTTTCTTTTCATGAATTGTATGATTTGGAAGATTAAACTAACGAAGACATTTTTAACATTTTATATACTCAATCAGTTAAAAAATTCTAGGCTTATCAAAGAATCTAGGATCAAACACCCATCCTTTCAACACCCTTTGGCTTTTGAGTACTTCAATTCTCTCCTCCGTTGTAAGAACTTTTGCTTCTTTTTGAATTTTCCTTTGCTTGATAGGGTACCTGGTACTTTTATTGGCTGACCCACTTGTTTAGAGCAGTGGAGTCAGTTTCAGGACAAGGTCCCTTAGGAGCATTAACTACCTTTCTTTTGACTGAGATGTGCTTCTTAGGAGCAGTCACTTTGGCCTTTATCATAGACGATCTAGTTGGACTGGAGACACCTCATACCTTTCTTCTCTTTATTGTTGCAGCAACAACATTGGAGTATCTTAACTTTCTTCTTATTTTTCTCTACTTCAACAATATCTTTTGTGGGTACTTTTTCTTCCTCTATCACTTAAACTTTACTCATTTTTCTATTATGAATAGTGACAGACTTGTTTTCTTTCATAATGTCAACCATCAATTTATTTTGTGTACTTCTAGTCCTATAGGTCCTAACAACCTTGTCAGTAATGTCCATCTTTTCCTTTTCTTTGGAACCACGCTGTCAAAATATTTTCCATGTTTGATCACCACTTTTATCTTCCTCAACTCCTCCTCTACGGGGCCAAAATTGGTTCCACCTGAACTTGAGCTGAGACTGGAGTTCTATCATAAGTTGGATGAGGGAAGTGAACTGGTGACTCAAGAAGGATGGGTTAAGGTTTCAACAACCTAGTATACCTCTACCACTGTACTATTTGAGGGGTTTGATTTCTCAACTGGTAGATCCCCATCAAACAGGTGTTCATTAATGGGAGTGGAGTCAAAAGAATTAAGGGAAGTTGGTCCTTGTGAGAACTTAATAGCCTCTTCAATATTCAAAGAATCAGGTTGAGGCTTAAATATAACTAACTTGATAAGAGACCTAAATCCAGTGAGGGAGGATTTCCCAACTGTGATGGAGGCAGTTTTGGGAAGAATTTTTGAACATGTCGGAAATGTTTTAACAAAGTTTCTTTTCATCCATAGAAGTGAGGTTTTCTTCAAAAAAGGATTTTAATTTGGTGCTACATCATCTAGAGAATTTTCATCATCAAGAGGAGTTTAGGAAGAAGATAAGGTTTGATATATATTTTTGGAACAAAGAGAGAGAGAGAGAGAGTGAATTTGAAATTTAGAGTGGAAAAGAGAAATTTTGAGAATGCAACTTGTAGAAGATGTAATAATATGAGAGATAAGGGTTTTGATCAAAAATTTAAAAAGGAGGAGTAACGTTGGGAATTAAAGGTAAAGGACGTGCCTGATGTCACGACCCAATTTAAAAGTGATGATGGCACCTACTAAATCCCGCCAGTAGGAAAACCAAACCGTAGCCTGGAGCTATTTGCAATGGGCAAACTTGGTGGAAAATGCCCCAAGAAGGGCGAATTAGATAATACAAATCATAAATAAGCAAGGAAATGGAAATAGTCTAAAAGGTAGTCATAATATAGGAAACCATCCCACGACTTGGTATAGCCAGTAAAAGATCTACTACAACACACCATAAGTTCTAGAATAGTCAATACAATCTGTCTTGAAACAAAAGACTAGACATAGTTAAATAAAAGGAAAAAAAGGGCAACTTCGACTCCAAGAGCTCACCCTATATCCAAAATCTACCATAAGCAAAAAGGTACAGAAGTGTAGTATGAGAACCAAAACCATGGGTACTCAGTAGGCTTCATCAGCCGTCTGAGCTAAATCATGATATAAGTATGATAAGATGCAAGATAACATAACTAAGTCAAAGTAAAAGGCAAACCTGGGAGTCACTCCAACCTTGCTGTACACAGCTAAATACATAAACCAAAACAAAACATAAATATCAAGCATTATAACTACAAAATTCACCCCATAAGCCAATAAATACGGAAAAGTAAATAAACCAACGCGGGCCCCCATAAGTCTAGAGGGTACAATCAATGAAAAATATAACACATATAACCGAGAAACCATAATTTTCCATCCTTCATTCTATCATTGAGAGCCCATCTTCAATATGTCTCAATAAAAACCATTCCCCCTATTAGACTCAAACCGAGGACTCGAATCGATGTTTATATTCTCAATATGATAACCAATAGTCAGAATTAAACCGATATATGTATAATAAAAATCAAAATCAATCATTGAACTCAAACTAGTACATATATCCTCAATATCAAATCAATAACCGAACTCGAATTGATATATTTGTCATCTATATCATAATCAATAACTGGGCTCAAACCGGTATTCACATCATTAATATCATAACTACCCGATTTTACCATAGTTAGCATTAAATCCAATATCAAACCATCATGACTATTAAGCACTTAGCCTCATCAAGCCTCAAAATAAGCATTTCAAAATGTATGATAAGCGTATAAAGGTCTACCAAAACTAGTTTAAGTCTTGGCCTAAGGCGGACCGAAGAGGGCCACTTCTAATCCCTGGAATCCATTATAAGGCAACTCTACCCCAGGCTAGACCAAGGTATCTAAATCCACTTTTATACATTAAACAAGTCTCAATTATCCCCAAGATAGAAGTTGTACTAAGTAACTAAGCAACTAAGCCAACCATGCCCAAATTACGGTTTCAGATAGCCTAAACGGTCCAACTAACTCAAGTAATGTCATTCGTATCACCAATAGCTAAAACCCATCCCAAATCTACCATAATATCATACACATACTATGATATATCTCAATAAATGAAGAGGGAAAACCTAGCCTAATTGGACGCCGAAGAAAGCTCAAAGAATCTGCTACAATCACTGATTTTCCCTTCTTAGAAGCTTCCACAAGGTTCTATGCTATCAAAATCACAATGTACTTATCAAAATGATAATACTGATACCTATATTGCACTATTACAGTTTGTGTCCAAAATCATGCAAAAATCTCACGAGGGGCCTATGTATAAAAGTTGCATTTTTGGAACCAACTCAACGTCCCTATATGCTCAAAGAACATTTACCCTCAGAATGGGTGAATTCCAAGCTATATTGGTTTTAAAATCATGTTACTAAGCTTTTGGGATTTTTAGAGAAAGGGGAAATCAACCATGAAAATAGAGGAATCTTACCTCAAATTTGAAAGAGAAATGCGAAAATGATCTTTAACCAAGCTCCGAAAATACCCACAATGCTATTCCCAAGCTATCCCACTCTTTAGGGTTTATAATTCTTGAGAATGAATGAGAATTGAGCAAAAACAAGCTGAATGGCGTATTTATACCCTTCCCAGGTACACGAGAGTCACATTTGCGATCTGTCGATTGCGTATGCGATACTTGCCCGCTATTCCCCTATTGCTTACGTGATACTCAATAGTCGCATTCTCTGCTCTTGCATCACTACTGAGGATGTCATGTTCAGGACAAGATTGTCACTTAGGCAATGCTTGCTGTTGGTCAACTGATTGCTAATGCAATTAGTGACTCACAGATGCAAGTACATCGACACCAGTTGTGATCCATCCAAAACCCTGTATACGCAAATAGACTATGATACCCTATCAAATCCAATGTTTTGGACTCAATGGAATAATTAAAATTTCCATCCGAGGTCATTTCAACAAAAAGTGGGTCCTATACCCAACTATCCTTTTTCTTAACTTCTGACCAATGGCTCAAAATAAGCCCAGGTGCCTCAAGACCCAAACTAAGGGTCCATCTAGCCTAAAATTGACATTCCAGAGCTGTTCAAATATACAAAATTGGCATATGAGGTCATTTGATTGAAGTTTTTCCCAGTAGCCAATTTGATCCAATAAAGACTTCAAAATAGAGAATTGGCTCTAAAATCAAATAAAATTTCGGTAATCGAACTGTCAGTCCCAACAAGTCATAAATGACTTAAGACAGCTATAGGAAATATCTAACGGCAAAAATAAGCAGAAATATGGAAAATAACCTGAAGGGCCATTATAATATCCATTACTAAAGGAACTTTCATTCACAAAAGTAAAGGATTAGGATGTACCTAAAGCCTCGAATTGATCTCCCAAGTATCCTCCTCTACTGGGTGGTGCCTCCACTGAACCTTTACTACAAAAATCTCCGTAGTTCATAACCTCCTGACTTCACTAGCCAAAATAAGCACATGCTACTCTACGAAGGTCAACCGCTCATCCAAGTGGATTGAATTCCATCTAAACACATGATATGGATCAGGAATATAGAACCGTAACATAAAAACATGGAAACATGGAAAACCAAATGGATAAAATCAAAATCTGGGGGTAGTACTAACTCATAAGCCACTTTCCTACTATGCGAAGAATCTCAAAGGGTCCAATATATTTAAGTTTGAGCTTGCCCTTTCTCTCGAACCTTATCACCCCCTTTATGGGTGACACATGGAGGAATACCCAATCGTCAACTCCATATATCAAGGCACGAAGCCTATGATTTACATAGGCCTTCTATCTACTTTGTGCCGCTTTCAACCTACCCTGAATTACCCTGACTCTATCCAACAACTCTTGAAGCAAATCGATACCACCAGGGCTAACCTAAAAAGTCTCAAACTATCCAATCAGAGAATGACATTGCATAGCATACAAAACCTCAAAAGGCTCTATCTCAATACTTGAGTAATAACTATTATTGTATGCAAACTATGCCAAGTCTAAGTGCTGCTCCCGTTGACCTCCAAAATCCATAAAGTAGGCTTGAAGCATATCCTCAAGAACTTAAATAGTTTGCTCCGACTGGCCATCAGTCTGTGGATGAAAGGCTATACTAAGGTCCACCTAAGTACCCAACTCTTCCTGGAAAGCTCTTTAAAAGCTAAAAGTGAACATAGAACCCCAATTTGAAATGATGGATATAGTCACACCATGCAAATAGACTATATTACACACATAGATACGGGCTAACCTCTCAACACTAGAGGATATCTAAATAGGAATGAAATATGATGACTTGTTCATCCGATCCACAATGACCCAAATACCATCGGAACCACTAGAAGTGCTAGAAAAACCACTAACAAAGTCCATGGTAATCTGCTCCCACTTCTACTCAGGAATGGGCAACCTCAAAATCAATCCACCAGGTCGTTGATGCTCGACCTTCACTTGATGACAACATATGCAACGAGCTACAAAGTCCCCCACATCTCTCTTTATTCCACTCCTCCAATAATGTTGTTTCAAGTCTCTATACATCTTAGCTGTACTAGGATGAATAAAATACCTAGAGCTGTGAGTCTTATGCAAAATCAACCGTATCAAGTCATTAATCCTCCAAAGACAAATGCAATTATCAATTCTCAAGATACCCTCAGATGTTAAACGTCTTAGAATCACCACCCAACACCTGATCATGGAGGATGCAAAGTCTCTTATCCTCAAACCATCGATCCCAAATTTGCTCAAATAGTGAGGATCTCACCTTAACACTAGAAAGAATCCTTCTAAGGTCTGAAATATCAAGTCTCACTATCAAGTTGTCCGATGAATGAATGTCCCATGCCAACAGTCTCTGAGAAACTGAAATGCAAGACAAGATACCCATACTCACTATCTTCTAACTCAAGGCATCTACTACCATAATCGCCTTGCTTGGATGATACAAGATAGAGATATCATAATCCTCAAGTAACTCTATCCATATGTATTGTGTAGCATTAAGCTCTTTCTGGGTCATAAGATGCTTAAAACTATGATGATCTGTGAAATCTCATAATGCACACCATAAAGATAGTGCCTCTAAATCATAAGCACGAAAACTCTTACCGCCAACTTTAAATCATAAGTGGGGCAGTTGCGCTTGTGTTCCTTAAGCTTCCTCAAAGCATAAGTAGTAACACGACCCTTCTACATTAATACACAACCCAAACCAATACCAGAAGCATCACAATTCATGGTGAATTCCTCACTCTTAATAAGAAGAGCCAAAATACGAGCTGAAGTAAGAAACTCCTTGAGATTACCAAAGCTTGACTCATACTCCTCGGATCATAGGAAAGGAACTTCCTTCTGAGTCAATCTGGTCATAGGTGCTAAAATAGTAGCAAAACCCTCAACTAATCATCTATAATAACTGACCAAGCCGATAAAGCTACGAACTTCAGTCAGAGATATAGTCCTGGCCATATCATGAATAACTTCAATCTTTGCCAGGTCCATCATAATCCCATCCTTAGACACCACATGCCCAAGGAAGTCACCGATTCAAGACAAAATTCACACTTAGAAAACTTAGAAAAAAGAAAATGCTCTCTCAAATTCTGGAGCACTACCTCAGATGCTGCGCGTGCTCCTCTCTATTCCTCAAATACACAAGGATGTCCTCGATGAACACAAGGATAAAGGAATCCAAATAAGGTGAGAACACTCGATTCATCAAGTCCATCAATGCAGTTGGGGTATTAGTTAATTTGAAACAGATCAGCAGGAACTCATAATGACTATAATGGGTTCTAAAGGCTGTCTTCGGGATATCCTTGGCCAAAATTCTTAACTGATGGTAAGCAAACCTAAAATAAATCTTTGAAAACACGTCTGCATCCTGAAGCTGGTTAAACAAATCTGTAATAAAAGGCATATAATAACGGTTCTTTATCGTTATCTTATTAAGCTGCCTATAATTAATATACATAGACATGGAGCTATCTTTCTTCTTCATAAACGACATAGGAGCTCCTCAAGAAGACTCACTCAGTCTAATAAAACCCTAACCATAAAGATCCTGAAACTGAGAATTCAGTTCCTTAAGATTGGTAAGAGCCATATGGTAAGGTTCCATATAAATAGATCGGGTTCCAGGCTCAAGATCAATAACAAACTCAATCTCATGGGTAGGAGGTATACCAGGTAGATCAATAGGGAAAAAATTAGGAAACTCATGGAATATAGGGACAGAGTTAAGTAACGGACTCTTCATACTAACATCATGAATATAAGTGAGATAATACTCGCAATCCCTCGAGATAAGTCTCCTAGCATGAACATAAAAAATAATCCCCATTGGCTCATGGATAACAACTCCCATCCACACAATGAGGGTATGTCGAGCATGGCTAAGGTAATAGTCTTGGTAAAATAATGCATGACCGCATGATAGTGGGATAACCATTCCATGCCTAAAATTACATCTAAATTTACCATGTACAATATAATGAGATCAACATGAGTATCCACATTTGTAACAGTCATAACACAAAATCTAAAAACCCAATCCACCACTAAAGAATTGCCCACGAGAGTAGGTACAATAAGGGAATAGATAATATATCCTTAGATAACTCTATCCACGGGGCATAATAAGAAGACACATATGAGTAAGTGGATCCCGAATCAAATAAAGCAAAGGACAATTGATGGCATACCAGAATCATACCTATGACAATAACATTCGAAGACTTAGCCTCAGGCCTAGCAAGTACTGTATACATCCGACCATGCTAGCCACTTGGCTGGGTTCCTGACCGAACTCTAACCCTACCTACCTGAGAACCTCTATAAGCACCTTGGTAACTATCTCTACGACTATACATACCACCTCTAGCTAAGAGATAAACTACTTTAATAGGGGGAGTACTCTGAGAAGAGGTAATAATCGACCCATGACTAGGGCACTCTCGCGAGTAATGACTAAAAGCTCAACAACCATAACATGCCCCATGATCTAAACCAGAACCAAAAGATCTTGCTGACCTAGAATAACCATGTCGACTATAATAACTAGAAGATAAGCCCCTTGAAGAATGACTGCTAACCTGATTAGGGTGATCACTAACATAAGACCAACCTCCGTCAGGAATTTAAAGCATTGCCTGAAAGGGTTTACTAGGCTGAATCTAAGGCTGATATGATGACTGCGAAGGGTATCTACCTTGAGAGCTTCTACCTCTAAACCAGTAGCTACTTTGGCTCCCACTGAAACTGCCTGATACTGAGGTCTCTTACCACTGCCTCTTTGGGTCTGGCGATGTATCTCCTCTATCACCTGAGCCTGATCAAACACCTTAGCAAAATACCTACCCACAATAACCAAACTCTGAGTGGACATGTAAAGAGAAAGTCTAAATCCCCAGACAAAGCAACAAACCTTCTCATACTCAGTAGTTAGAATATAAGTAGCATGCCTAGCTAACTTATTAAAATGAGTCTCATACTCCATAACCATCATGGAACCCTACTCCAACCTTGAGAACTTATCCATCAAATAATCCCTAAGACTTTGAGGCATGTACTTCTCCAAGAAGATCTCGAAGAACTGAGCACATGTCAATAGAGAAGATCTAGACAAAATAGAATAAAGATGAACTCTTCACTAATGTCAATTTACCAATTCCAACAGAAATATAGTGTAATCCATACCACGAGTCTCAACTAGGCCTAAATTATGGATCCTATCCCCATAAGTAATTAGAAACTCTTATTCATTCTCGGCTGGTGCACCAGAATACCTAGGTGGAGCCAATATCAAGAATTTTCCCAACATCTTATGCTTATCAATAGACATAGCAGACTGGGTAACAACTAGCTGAGAAACTGCTGGCTGAGTAACTATCGACACTAGAAGGACCTCAACTTTAGGAGCTGCAGCTACAGGCTGTGCCCCTGCCTCAGTACCACTCTGATTTATAAACTGTGCATCATAAGACAGTTTACCACTAACAAACCCTAAAAGCTAAACCAAAGCATTCCTGAGTACTGAAGAAGAAATAAATCTATATGGTGTCTAGGAAAGTCTCGGGCCCACCACTATATGGGGCAGAATAATCTCTGGCTCAAGTGTGGGAATATGGTCTGGTGAAGGTCCCCTATACTTGCCCTTTGCTGGGGACATATCTCGAGGCTATCCACCACCTCTAGGTCACGCATAAATTGTGATAAGATCCCTAAGCTTGATCTCAAAACCCATATCTCGTGTAGAGGTAGAACGTATCCAAGCCATCTACGAAAGAGTAAAACCAAAGGGATACTTTAGAAACCAACTCAGATACTTAAAACAAAATGAGTGAAAGAAGCGAAGAACTCCAAAGAATGTCCTATATCATCCCAAAGATAAGAAATAAACATCATCATTTTGATCTATGAGACTCTACTAGATACTTGCTCTTGTATCAATAATACCAGTGAACCTACGCTTTGATGCCATTTTGTCACGACCTAATTTATGAGTCATGATGGCACCTACTAAGTCATGCCAATAGGTAAGCCAAACTATAGACTAGAGCTATTTGCAATGGGATAACTTGGTGGAAAATACCCCAAGAAATGCGAATTAGACAATATAATCATAAATAAGCAAGGTAATAGAAATAGTATGAAAGGTAGCCATAGTATAGGAAACCATCTCATGACCTAGTATAGTCAGTATAAGAGCTACTACAACACATCATAAGTTCTAGAATAGTTCATCTAATTAATCTCAAAACAAAAGACTAGACATAGATAAATAAATAGAAGGAAAAAAGGGCAACTTTGACTCTAAAAGCTCACCCTATCTCTGAAATCTACCACATATTAATCCTTAATTCAGAAACAATAGCTAGTACTCAAATCTGTACAAAAGGTACAAAAATGTTGTATGAGTACCAAAATCATGAGTACTCAGTAGGCATCATTGGCCGACTAAGCTAAATCATGATATAAGTACAAAAAGATACAAGATAACATAACTTAGTCGAAGTAAAGGGGCAAAATTGGAAGTAACTCCAACCTTACTCTACATAGTTAAATACATAAATTAGAACAAAACATAAAGATAAAGCGATTATAACTACAAAATTACCTCTATAAGACAATAAATATGGAAAAGTAAATAATCCAACACAACCCCCCATAACCCTGGAGGGTACAATCAAGGAAAAATATAACACATACACCTGAGCAACCAAAATTTGTGATACTTCATTCTATATCTGAGAACCTATCAACAATATGTCTTAATAAGAACCATTCCCCCTATCGAACTCAAATAAGTGTTCATATGTTTAAAATTATAACTACTAGCCGAACTTGAATCAGTATACGTATCATAAATATCAAAATCAATCGCCAAACTCAAATTGGTACATATATCATCTATATCAAATCAATAGCCATATTTGAACCATTATTTATGTCATTCATCTCAGAATCAATAGCTGGACTTGAACTGATATTCACATCAATAATATCATAACTACTGAGTTTGCAATATTTAGCATTAACTTTCAATATCAAACCATCATGACTATTAAGTACTTAACCTCATCATGTTCAAAATAAGTATTTCAAAATTTATAATGAGCATATAAAGATCTACTAAAACTAGTTTAAGTCTTGGCCTAAGATAGATCGAAGGGGCTCACTTCGAATCCCTGAAATCCATTATAAGGCAACTCTACCCTAGTCTAGACTAAGGTATCTAAATCTATTTTTAAATGTTAAGTAAGTCTCAATTAGAACTAATATAGAAGTTCTACCAACTAACTAAGTAACTAAGCCAACCATGCCCAAATTAGAGTTTTTGGATAGCCTAAATAGTCCAACTAACCCAAATAATATCATTCGTATCACCATACCTAAAACCTATCCCAAATATAACATAATATCATAAGCATACTATGACATATCTCAATATATGAATAGGGGAAACCTAGCCTACCTGGATACTGAAGAAAGCTCAAAGAATCTGCTAAATCACACTTTTCCTTTTTGAGAATCTTTCTCAAGGTGATACACTATTAAAATCACAATCTACTCATAAAAATAATAACAATGATAACCATATTATACTATTATGCTTTGGGTCCAAAATCACGTAACAATTCCATGTTGGGTCCATCTACCAAAACTGTATTTTCGAAACCAACTCAACATCTCTATATACTTAAGGAGCATTTACCCTAAAAAATGGGTCAATTTTGACTATATTGATGCTAAAATTAGGTCACCAAGCTTTTGGGATTTTTAGAGAAAAAAAAGGAAAATCAACTATGAAAATATCAACTATGAAAATAGAGGAATCTTACCTCAAATTTAAAGGAGAAATGCGTAAACAATCTTTATCTAAGATCATAAAACCACCCACATATGCTATTACCAAGCTATCCCACCCTTTAAGGTTTAAAACTCTTGAGAATAGATGCAAATTGGGAAAAAATAGGCTAAATGGGGTATTTATACCTTTTCCAGGTACACGATACTCACCTGTTGTTCCCCTATCACTTATGTGATACTCAAAATTTGCATTTTTAAATCATGTTTCTCTGATTAGGATGTCACATTCGCAATAAGATCATCGCTTATGCAATATTTTCTGTTGGTCGGATGATTGCTAATGCAATTGGTGACTCCGCCAAACCCTTGGGATTTATTCAGAACCCAGTATATGCAAATGAACTATGCTACCCTATTAAATTCAATGTTACAAACTCATTGGCACAGTCAAAATTTCTCTTAGGTTGTTTTGATAAAAAGTGGGTCCCACAGCTAACTTGCGATTTTCTTAACTTTTGACCAATGGCTCAAAATGAGCTCGGGTGTCTCAAGACTCAAACCAAAGGTCTGCCTAGCCTAAAATCAACATTCTGGAGCTGTTGGAATAGTAGAATTGGCATATGAAGTTGTTTGACTATATTTTTTGCCCAAAGCCAATTTGAACCGACAAGAACTTTAAAATAAAGAATTGGCTCTAAAAACCAAAGAAACTACTGATAATCGAACTATCAATCCCAACAAGTAATAAATGAATTGAGGTAGCTATAGGAAAGATCTAACGAAAAATAACCTGAAGGGTTATTACACCTGGTCCCTATTAGACATACCCTTTTATTTTTCAAATGATTTGACAATAGTACAGAGAGACGAGAAGGGACACATAGTATTTTGGAATAGTAAATTCCCATGTTTTATAAAGCAATATATATGACACTAGTCTTTAGGTAGTGACCTATTTCCTCCTTATTGAAGGAAGTTTTCTTCAGGCCTGTCTTATCTATCCCTTTCATTAGCTTACCCACCATGCGTATATACCTTCAAAAGGTATGATATTGAGTTAAACCAAATAAATATATTATTTCAATGATAAATTTGCCCTATTCATATCTAATTTCAGAAGAGATAAGATCATTTAGGGCAGTTTTATTTATTTGACCTATCCTAGCTTCAGCCTATTTTTCTCAAACTGGTCCATATTGAGAGACTCTAAAAATATTAGCAGCTTGATCATCATTTTTGTAGAACTTCATGAAAATAAACCATTTCTCCATATTATCTTTGAGAAAATAGTGTGTCACATCAATATGCTTGGTCCTCTTGTGCTTCCCATGATTTTTGGCCGAGCACTAGTGTTATTACATAACAAGGGAATAGTGAGTTACTATCCCAAAATCTTTTAGTTTCTTCTTGATCCAAAGTAGTTGAGCACAACAAAATTCAACTACAACATACTCAGCTTCAGCTATGGAGAGTGCTATTGAGTTTTATTTCTTAGATCCCCATGAAATTAAAGAAAACCCCCAAAAGTACTTTTTCTGTCAAATAGGTACCCTACATAATCTGCATCAGTATAGATAATTATATCAAAATTATCACCAGATGGATAGAATAAGACCAGGTCTCTTGGTCTTTTTAGATATCTGAGAATCCTCTTTGCAGCCTTTAAGTGAGACTCCTTACGATAAGCTTGGAAACTATCACATATTTCTCTACCAAATACATTACCAAGTCTACTAATAGTCAGATACAAAAAAGACTCAATGATTTCTCTATACATAGTCCCATTTACCATGGGACCAGGCTCATCAACATCCATCATTGAACTTGTCCCTATAGGAGTATGAATAGCTTAACATAATTTATGTTGAATTTTTTTTAGAAGCTTCTTGATATATATCTCTTGATAATTCATTTTTCCATTAGGAGTTTTCTTGATTTATATCCCAAGGACGAAACTTATTTCACCCATCATACTCATTCAGATTCACTTATCATGAGTTTTACAAATTCTTCATATAGTAAATTTAAAGTTGCATAAAAAATTATGTCCTTCACATATACTTGCACAATCAACAAATTTTTCCCTCTAGATTTAAGAAATAGAATATTGTCAATTTTTGCTTTTTTGAAGTTATTTTCAAGAAGAAACCTTGACAACCTTTCATACCATGTTTTGAGGGCCTAGTTCAATCCATAAAGATCCTTGCCTAATTTTAGGACATGATTTGGTTGATCAATGTCTTCAAAACCATGTGGTTTCTTAACATACACTTATTCCTTCAAGTATCCCTTCATGAAGACACTTTTTACAGCCATTTTAAACAACTTGAATCCCATAAAAGCAGCAAAGGTAATGCAAATTCTAATAAACTCCATCCTTGTAAAAGGTTTAAGGGTTTTATCATAATCAACCCCTTACTCTTGATTTTACCCTTTTACTACAAGTCTGGCCTTGTTCCTTGTGATAGTACCATGTTCATCATGCTTGTTTTTGTACACTTTTAGCCCTAAAATGGTCCTGTTTGTAGGTTTGGGTACCAGGTTCCATACTTTGCTTCTTTTAAACTGATAAAGTTTTTCTTGAATTATAGTTACTCGATCACCATCCTAGAGTGCTCCCTTCATATTTTTGAGCTTAATGGTAGATATGAATGCTGAGAAGGCCACAAAGTTCCTAACTTGTCCCCTGTTTTGTATTCCAAAATATAGGGGTGAGGTGAGATTCTCAAGAGGGTGGGATGACTTATGCTTCCAGTTGGACTTTCTTATGGTTGACAGAGTCTGACTGGTACAAGGTCCTTTAATAGCTTGATCCAGAGATATACGCTATGGAACATCAGGTTCAAAAGTATCTTGCTGAGGACCTGGTTCTTTTTCTTCACCATTTACATTATTTTTGACATTTTGAGCAGCTTGTTCTTCTATGATTTCTTCAGTAGGACTATCCCTTTGAATGAAAATGAGTTCCTCCATATCTGTATCATATGCTATTCTCAGTTTCTACATGTCTCCTGACTTATCAAAAGTAACATGAACACTTTCTTCGATAAAAAGAGTTCTTTTATTATAGACTTTATAGGCCTTGCTGGTTGATGAGTATCCTACAAATATTACTTCATCACTCTTGGGATCAAATTTAATTAAGATCATCCTTATTAACACAAAGTATTTGCAATCAAAATGCCTAAAATAACTTTGGGCTTTCTTCTAAACAACAATTCATCGGGTGTCTTATTGAGAATAGATCTAATGAGACACCTATTTGTAAAGTAACAAGAAATATTTACCACTTTAGGCTAGAAATTCTTAGGGAGAACTCCATCAATAAGCATGGTTCTTGTAATATCAATCAAGGTCCTATTCTTTCTTTCAGAAACCCCATTTTGTTGAGGTGTTTAGGGAGATGAAAAATTATTGCTTATTCTATTTTTTGCACAAAATTCCTCAACTCTTATATTTTCAAACTTTGTCCATTGTTCAGACCCGATCCCTACTATTTATTTGTCCAATTTCACTTGGATTTACTTAGCAAAAATTGCCAGCACTTCAAAAATTTCATCCTTGGATCTAAAAAATGGTCCAAGTGCACACAGAAAAATAATCCATAATGACCAAGACATATTTCTTACCTTATCTACTTGAACCTTTATAGGTCCAAATTAGTACATGTGAAGCAATTCAAGAGGCCTAGTGGTACTAACTTTCTTCTTTAGCTTTAATGAGGACCTAGTTTACTTTTTCTTGACACATGCATCACATATCTCAGTGTCTGAGAACTACAACTTAGGAAGACCACAGATCAGGTGCTTTGAGACAAACTTGTTAAGAAGTGAGGAACTTACATGTCTTAGTCTTCTATGTCACAAGTCAATATTTTCACTTTGAGAACTTATACAATTGAGATCACTTCCTGGGACTGAATCTAAATCAGCAACATATATATTCTTGTACCTTCTGGCTCTAAGAATAACTTCATCAGATTGAAGGCTGGTAATAGTGCACTAATAAGACAGGAATTTAACTTTATTTCCACTATCATAGATTTGAAAGACACTTAGTAGGATATAATTTAAGGAACTCACATGATACACATCTTTAATAGCTTGATTTAGTGATTTTTTTTAATTTTTCTAACACTTAGGATATATCCCTTCTTTCCATCTCCAAACCTGACAGCTCCACCTTGAAGTACCTTAAATGAGAGAAAATAGTCAGTTCTTCCAGTCATATGGATGTAACATCCACGATCCATGAACCAACTATGACTACTACCTCTTATTCCTACGTCACACAAATATCATTTTTTAACTTTAGGAACCCATTTAAGTGTGAGTTCCCAAAAAGGGGACAAGGGAGTAATCAAGACTTTCTTTGTCCAGATAGGTACCCGAGATTTTGTGGATCTTGAAAAAGGACCAGGTCCCTTATTAAGTGACTGCTCCTCCTGGACATAATTGGTTACATTTATTTCACTCTTTATTATCTTGAAAACCCCTTTTTAGATGACCATTTCTTTCAAAGTGAGTACACAATAGGTTGTTAGACATAGACATATATTTGATGTAGGGATTGAAGGGGGGATTAACATGTCAACCACTAAGTCCTTTTCCATTGTTATATTTTTAACTCATCATATTACCTAAAATTTGAGATGAGGTAGTCCATTTTAGAGATTTGTTAAGATCTTCCCTTACATGGCCCAGGTCCCTCTCTAGCTCTACATTTTCTCAAAATAAGCTATAAGAAGCTCCTGGGACTTGTTCAACTTTTCATCAAGCTTTATTTGAAGACTGATAGCCTCAAATTTGCCCTTTAAAATAGACTCAGACAATTTTCTTAGATTTTCTTTCATTTTATTATTTTCATCGATCAATTTTTAAGATTGTTCTCCAACTCAGAAATTTGAATGGTTAAAGTATTTTTTTTCATTTTTAAGACTTTTAAACTCTTTTCAAGGAATTTTTTCCTAGCTATGAGCTCACATATAGAATCAATCAAAACATTTGCTAGCCTTTTTAATTTTTTCAAAGAATAGTCAATGAGGTTTAGTTTAATATCATGAAAAGTTACCTCATCATCTTCGTCATCTAAATCTGCCATGATAGCAAAAAGAGAGTTGTAAATAGTATCATCCTCCTCTCCAATTAGCATAGAAGAATATTTAGATTGTTCTGATTCATCTGATTCACTAGATGAGTTCCCCCAAGTAGCCAAGGCTTGCTTGACTACATAATTAGCTGTAACTCTTCTCTTAGACTTGTGTGAGATCCGGTCCTTTATCCTACCTTTGTCTTCTCCTGCTTTCATCTAATCTTTGTATTTCATTCATCCTACCTTTGTCTCCTCCTGCTTTCATCTAATATTTGTATTCCATATTGTCATTGGATAGCCCTGTATGAAGTGACCAGATTTACCATATTTATGACAATAATTATTTTATCTTGATGGCTCGCCAGTGTTTCCCTTTTTTGAAAATCCACTATTCTTCTTCATAGCTCCAATGAATTTTTGAGCTAAGTAGGAAAAGTACTCATCATCTTTATTGGAGTATGATTTGTATCTTTCAGATCTAGAGATTTCTCTTTTTCAGGATCCTTCTTATCTTAGTCTTATTGTCTTATCAACTTATAAGTTTTCAAATGTACATTTAGTTTTTCTATTATAAAGAGTTTTGAGATCTCGATCCTCTGAGGTAACATTGACCATACTTTTCTATGACTTAGGTAAAACACTAAGTATTTTTCTCACTTGATCATTAGAAAGAATAACTTCCCCAAGATAGTGCAACTCATTTGTTATTGTAGTGAACTTGGTATGTATTTCTTGAATAGTCTCGATTTCTTTCATAGTGAAAGCTTCACATTGATTAGTAAGCATGTCAATTTTAGATTCCTAGACTTGAATTGTTCCCTTATTAGTAGTCCTCAAGCAATCCAAAATCTCCTTTGATAATTCATATGCCAAAATCCTATTGTACTCATCAGGATCAATTCTACAAAGCAATAATTTTTTTAGCCTTATAGCTTTGCTCAAGCTTTTTCCTATCATCTTCATCATACTCCTTTCGTGTACTAGGGACCAACTTCATGACATTTCCTCCCTTAACTTCCTTTATGGGAATGTGTGGTCCATCAGATAGAATGACCCTTAAGACACTATCTTTACCATAATAAAATCATGCACTCGAGTATTCCACCAGCCATTGGATATACCATTGAAGTAGGGAGGTCTGGTGGTCAACTGACCTTTCTTTAGAATGATGTAGCAGCCATTACTCAGGATCCACTCTAGGTATTAACCGTTCATAGTGTATCACTCTGATACCAATTATTGGCTATACAATCCCACCACCAGTAAAAAAACCAAATCCCTTAGGTACAAAAATAGTAAGATAAGTATAATAAACATAAAATGCAGAAAGTAAATAACACACAATATTTACGTGGAAACCTCCTTGCTCAAGGAAGGAAAAGACACAATCGGTCTCATAAGATATCAAGTAAAATCAACTAATCTTAATCCGAAGGGATGATTACAGACTCTAATAACACCAAGATTAAGCTCTTAATCCTGCCACCTCATAATAGCTCAATTATAAAATTGATGTAGTAACTCTACCACACCTATACATCAACTACACACCTATACATCAACTAACTCTAATCGATGATCCTAGGAAACTCTACACTGAATAATATAAAGTATGTTGAAGAGAACTTGACTAAACTTAGGCGGATACAACAACTAACTCTAGTTCCTATGACTCAACTTAATAAAGCAACAAAAGTAAAGTAGCTACTCAATCAGGTCCATTTTGTTAAAATATGCTCAGAATCACCCTTTGCTCGAGATATAAATCCTTTTCAATTATCTGAAGAGAATTAGGTTTTTATTTTGTCACATATTGATTTTATATTAGATAGCAAAACCTTAAAAACATCCTATTGGTCTAGATGTTAGAACACTAGTCGCAACACTACTGCCACACTAATAGCCAAAACAGTTAGTATAGTCTACAGTTGTACAAAGTTTCACTCTCTAGTAAGAAAAACAATGAACATAACACTAGAAGTCTTGTCTATAAATCATCAAAATCAAAATACAACATTTTATTTTTATGAGATCCCGATCAAATCCTAGGGATTCATTCAGAGCATTATTGACTTGCACCAAAGTTAAAACTTGTTGATATCTGGTGTAGTTGTTTAAGAGGACTAGGATTGCTAAAGAAATAGGTGCTTTTGTGGCCCAAGACTACTTAAGTGGTAGCTTCTTTAATGGCCAGACATCACTTAAGCGGTAGCAACTTTAGTAGCCTGGTACCACTTTGGTGGCCACCGCTATTTGTAAACCTCAATATTTTTTTTAATTTTAGACTTTGAGCTTCAGGTTAGGAGATTTTAGGATTTTTGATCACTATTTGATCTTGGGTAAGCTCCAAAACATTAATTTTATTACTTTTATTGAAATATATCACCAAAACACTCTTTAATCATGATTTTAGCATGGGATTTTGAGGATTTTTTTTGGAAAACTTAAAAATAAGTTTTCTTCAATTTTGACCTTATTTTAACTCATTTTTGTGTGGGTTTTCAACTATAGATTCCCTTATCCTTGAGGAATGTATATTTAAAATTAAATTTTGATTTTACCCTTTTCATTTTTGAACTCATTTTGGACCCGACTCGAATATAGTCAATATGGGTATTATTAGATTTATTTTAATGTGTAGATATAATATTTGAATATTTTAGTTGATTTTGATACCAATCAGAAGAGGAAAACTCTATTTTGAAGGATTTTAGGCTCAAAATTTTGTCATTTTAAGGTAGGTTATGGCTTAACTTCTTCAGACTGGGTTGGGTAGTTAATGAATAAGTTAAGCATGCTATGGGTTGTGGAAAAAACTATGGGTCATATTTTTGAGCTATTTTTATATTGCATGGTGCCCGTGTAGGGGCTTATATTCTGTTGTTGTTTACTATGATATTATATATTGCATGTTGCCTTCACGGAGGCTTAATTTGACATCATTGGCCTTATTTGTGTATTTAAATGTCTTATTTCTTAATGTGATACCCTAGTAAGGACTTAAATAGATATTATAGGCCTTATTGAGCATTGTTTGCCTTTATAATGATAAAATACCCGCGTTTGTAGGTTGGACTATTATGCCAAGACTATGACCTTAGCTATACCGGGTGTGCCACAGTTAGCTTAGAAGGGTAATCTTAATTTGGTTTAAAGAAAGTTATATCTTTTCTAGGAGTTTAAAGCATAGTATAGCGAGGGTTCTTGTCTTATTTGGTTTATGTTAGGGATACTAGTGTTGCCTCAACGCCTCCTATGGATTCTATTCAAGTCATTGGCGAGTTCATAGATTTGTTTCCTACAGATTTTCCTAGTATGCCTTTAGATCGTGATATTGATTTTTCTATTGATGTAGAGTCGGGCACCAAGTCCAGACCTAGTATATTTCTTTGGGGTGATCTAGTTTTGTTTTGTGAAGAAAAAAGATGGTCTACACATATGTGTATTGATTATAGGCAATTGAACAAAGTGACGATTAAGAACAAGTATCCTCTTTCTCATATTGATGATCTTTTTGACCAACTTTATAGTGCTTCGGGGTTTTCCAAGATTGATTTAAGATTTGGGTCTCACCATTTGAAGATTAGATCTTTGAATGTTTCGAAAATGACTTTTCGGACTTGAGACAGTCATTATGAGTTCTTGGTTATGTCATTTGGGTTGATCAATGCCCCTACAATATTTATAGAGTTGATGAATAAGGTATTTCGACTGTACCTCTACTCCTTTATGATTATATTTGTAGATCACATCTTGGTTTATTCCAAGAATGAGGCTAATCATGTGAGACACTTGAGGATTATATTTCAGAGGTTGCATGATGAGAAGTTGTATGCTAAGTTTTCCAAGTATGATTTTTTGTTAGATTCCATCTCTTTCTTCGGTCATGTGGTGACCAAAGATTATATTATGATTGATCCAGCTAGGATAACAATGATTTGTGATTGGGTTATACCTACTTCTCCTACTGATATTTAGAGTTTTATTGGGTTAGCTGGCTATTATTAGTGTTTTGTAAAAGATTAATATAGTTAACATACAATGAAAGTAAATTACTGATAGTGTGAAAGTTAAGGGTGTACATGGATCGGGTTGATTTGTTTTTTTCTTAAAAATTATTAGACCAATTATTTCAGTTTATTAAATTTATAAATCAAATCAAATTATATGAAACACCTTGGTTTCTCGACCTTAGAAAATTTCCTACAATTTTGATCTCTAGACCAAATACGACTCATGGGTACGAACCATATGTTGGGGTACATGTGGTGTGGTCCAGTCGTATGCTGACCAGTGTTGGTTGGTGGGATAGATTTTGGTTACTGTAATGGATACGACTTAGGGGTATGAGTCATATTGGTGGCTACGAAACATTTGGTTCCTTAAATTAATCTTAGACTTGGTTACTTGGGTTGGATCTGAGTACGAGTGGCTCACCGTGAGCCGTAAGCCAGGGCACGAGTAGTACCCAGGACTCTTATGGTGGACAGTGTCTAAATCTTCCTTGGGTTTAAATTTGCCAGGGATACAGATGAAGGGTACAAATAATATGCTGTCAATACGACTTAGTTGGATGAGTCGTATGCTGGGCAGTATTATATCCAAAGGTTGAGGCCAAGATACGAGTTGAGGAAACCAATCATATTGGGAGGGTACAACTCGTGAGGGTCAGTCGTATCCTTGTGATGGGATTTTGGTGTAACTTAAGTGGGGTATTCTGGATATTTTCCCACTTATCCTAATAGAGTTCTGTGACTTGTAACCTACTTGAGAGGTTATTGACCCTATTATTCCATTTATTAATACTTAGAAACTCTTATAAACACTCCATAATTCTCTCAAGAGCTTTTAAGCAAGGGGAGGTAGGGTTTCAACTAAAGGATTAATTTGGGGCTTGTCTTGGTGATTTCTTTCTGTCATTATCTTTGTTTAAGGCATGTTATATTCCCTCATTGTTAATTTTACTTAAAGGCATGGTTTATATGAATGTTTTCATGGTTTTACTATTGCATGATTTTGATTTTCAAATATGATTTGGGGGTTTTGATATTAAATGATTGGTTATAGTTTCCCATGGTTTTAATTATGCTATTTAATGGTAATTGGAATTGGTTTTGGTCATATTACTCCCCCAATGTGTTTGACAAAATGCTTATAAAGATATATTCATTGCATTTACTTTTAATGGAACTCTTGCTTATTTTAAACTTGGTAAAGGAATTATGCATGGTTTAAATGGTTTGGAAAGACTAAAGGCTAATTGGTTATGCTTGTTAGGAACATGGAAGTCTCCCAAGTGGTTTAATATGGCTAGTGAAAGAGTACTTCAAAATCCTCTTAAACCTATATATGGTTGGCTATGGATAATACTTGCAAGTAAGGATTGGTATAACGATACCAATATTAATGGCCCTGGTTAATAAATGGATAATATTTTAGTTATTTAAAAATTAGTTTTAATTGGGCAATAATGGCGTGTAGCAAGGCTATGGAAGGTGGAGGTCTTGCGGGAACCAAAACTGGAAACTCATATTTACCGATATGAGGTTAGTCTTGGTGACTGTGTGCATGATGTCATACTTTATTTGGGGGATGTACTAGTCATCCCATGGGATACTTCCCTAGTCGTGCGGCTACACATATTGGGACCCTTTAAATAGGGGAGATGAGCCCATATAACCCGTAGGTAGTTTAGGATGGCAAAGCTACAAACCAAGACAAAGTTTTTAAAGGCATGCTAAACTCCCTTTTCCCAACATAGTTATCTCTCTCCCTCTCTCTCTCTCTCTCTCTATATATATATATATATATATATGTATGTATGTATGGTTGTATGCATATAGATGATTTTACTTGGTTTATAAATGACATTATTTTATCCTTACCCTAAAATCATGCTAGCAGTCACTCGCTAACCCCATCTACTGGCGGTTGTATACCCACACTATGCATGAACTTGCCGTTCTACTACTCTTACATAGTGATTGACTCAGGGATATTATTTGGACTGAAGTGGTGAGCTTTCATCCTTTCGGAAGGCTTTATTTCATGTTCTGGATATTTCTAGATACTTTGATTTTATTTTGGATATTGGTTTTGGCTATGGTTGGGGGCATTTCCCAACCAAATTTTATTACTCTTTTGGTTAAAGGCTTTGTGGTACTTCTATTGGAATGGACGGGATCGATATTGGTGTCGGCTTTGGCATTGGAATAATCTGAAAGGAGACATCACTGGATGATATTGTTGGTTGTTCCATCCTATTTTATTTTGGGATTAATTTTATTACTTTTGGAACATCCTTGGTTATGGTCTGGTTTATGGACTTTGTTTGGGTATGGTTTGATATGGTTGGATTATGGGTATGGGATGGTTGGACTTGGTTGGAACGGTCACGGTTGTGATTTATTCTTTAAGTCTTTATGTGAGCTGTTACACTGTCTTGTTACATGCTCAAAATTCAGCCAACTCAGGGTAGGCGGCTGGAGGTTAGGTTGGGTAAGAGGGCAGTCTTCGATCCTGATCGGACTTGGGATGCCCATTACGAGAAGGCCCCAGGGCAGGTCATGTCATTATATAAAGTCGATTTTTTATTGCTGTTTTAGTAGGTTCTTTTGGTGTTTTTTTTACAATTATATTATAAATGAAAGTGTAATTGGATTTACAAGCTAAGCTTTGAAAAATATAGAACATTTGAAAAATCAAGAAACTACTAATAAATTAAAAAGAAAATAATAAAAAATTCAATACATATACAACAACAAGTAGTGCACTAACAATTACAAATAATAGAATATATTAAAATCAAGTAATAATTCGAGAGAAAGAAATATAAATATTTATCTTATACTGTTAGAAGAAGAGTAGTGGACAAGAATATTAAGGGAAGTAATAAGGTACTAAAAAACTTAGGGTGTATTTGGTATGAAGGAAAATATTTTTCAAGAAAAATACTTTCCTCCTAGAAAATATTTTTATGAAAAAAAAGTTGGTTTCTTATTTATTTTCTCATGTTTGGTTGGTGAGTGAAAAATATTTTCAAGAAAATATTTTCTCGTGTTTGATTGGTGAATGAGAAAATATTTTTCAAAAAATATATTTTAGTGTTTATCTAAAGTAAAGAAATACTTATTATAAAAATAAATTTTGAACCCAAAAAATACTTTTTTATAGGTTGTGTTCAATCTGGAGGAGGAAAATATTTTCTAGGAAAATAAGTTGTTTCTTACTTATATTCTTGTGTTCGTTATGCAAGTAGAAAAATATTTTCTAAAAGTATTTGTTTATATTTAACAAAATATAATGAGAACGAATAGAGTAAGAAGGGTGGGGTAAGAAAAAAAATTTGAAACTTTTTTTAAAAATAAATTAAAAAATTAAATCTACTTTTTGGGGGGGGGGGGGCTGGTGTATGGGTAGGTTAGGGGCGGGGGTGAGGTCAGAATAGGTTGTAGGGGTGGGGCAAGAAAAAAGTTTTAAGCTTTTATTTTTAAAAAAATTAAAATAATATATTTTTTTGGAGGGGGAAGGGTAGGGGAGAGGTGGGGCGATGCCTAGTAGGGGTGGGATTGGGGTAGGGTGTGAGGGTGGGGTAAAAAATTGAAACTTAAAAAAAATAAATTTAAAAAATTTCATTTTTTCCCTTTTTTTGGGGGAGGGAAGGAGGGGGAAGGGAGAGGGCTGATAGGGGAGTCGGATAGAGGGTGAGTTAAGAAAAAAGTTTGAATTTTTTTTTAAAAAATAAATATTCTTTTGGAGTGGGCCTGGTAGAGGGGGTGGGAGTCAGGGTAAGGGATAGAGTAAGAGTTTCTTTTTAAATATTTAAAAATAAATTAAATATGTTTCCTGAATGGGGGG
>NC_061121.1:74236150-74268841 GCF_002878395.1 Capsicum annuum
TTTTTAAATATTTAAAAATAAATTAAATATGTTTCCTGAATGGGGGGGTGAGGGTGGAGGGATTGGGTGTCGGGGTAGGGTGGGTGATTTTGAGAGTTGTATGAATATTTTAACTTGAGAGTGAGGTTGTAAGAGAGTTTTGGAAAATGTTTTGCTTGCTTTTTGAAGAGAAGTTATTTTTCTTAGATTTGAGGAAAATAAGTTGATTTGGAAAACATTTTCCAAAACGTTGAAGCCAATCAAACATGAGAAAATTGAAAAATATTTTTCAGAAAATGTTTTTCTTCATACCGAACACACTCTTAGTCAAGAATGTAATAAATAAAATCAAAGCATATAAAAGTTATTAAATGATTATGTGATCCGTTCTTCAATTTTATGATGATCTAATATATATATATATATATATATATATATATATATAAAGGAGAATATCAGTCCATCCTATGTAGCATACCTTAGAGGCCTTCAATACCATTTATCTTTTTTTGTGGGTTTTTTGGACATTAATTAGATTTTCTCCTTATTTTAAATATTCATGTGTTAAAAGAAAATTCAAAAGTCACTATATTTAACTCTATTAATTATATAATAAAACGAAAAAGATTATTTATACTCCATATCTCACTAATTAATTTCTACTCTTAATAATATTTGTAACTCTCAAGTTTTTCATGTTTTTATATTTATAACCCCTAAATATTTAATATAAAAGTAAAAGATACCTTATGGTATTCCTTCATTTTTATGTATATAAAATTCATATTTTTTGTTTCACGAGATTCTATCCAAGGTACCCTTTATTTTTGTTATTATATTTATGTTTTTGTTTGACTTAAAAAGAAGAAAAAGGCTCTTGAAGGTGATAGACTTGTGGAAGTAGATACTAACAAAAGTTTGAACAATTAAGTATTCGTTTCTTCTTTCTTTCTATAGACGTTCATATTTTTTATTTCATGTGATTCTAATCAAGGTTATCCTTCATTTTCACTATGGTGTTCATGTTTTCATTTCACTTGAAAAAGAAGAAGAATGAGCTTACATGGTGATAGGCTTGTGGATATAGACAAGAGCACAGACAATTATGCATTGATTAATTTTGTCTTTCTTTGTATTTTTCAACTCTAAGGTTACCCTTCATTTTCACTATTATATTCAAATTTTTGTTTGACTTTAAAAAGAAGAAAAAGACTCTTGAATGGTGATATGCTTGTAGAAGTAGACATCTAAAAGAGTTGGGACAATTATGTAATCATTTCGTTTTTCTTTTTTATATAAGTTCATAGTTTCTGTTTTATGCGATTTTACCCAAAGTTATCCTTCATTTTCACTATGATGTTCATGTATTTATTTCACTTAAAAAAGAAGAAGATGTTCTTAAATGGTGAAAGGCTTGTGGAAGTGGATATCTACAAGAGCACGGACAATTATTCATCAATTTCGTCTTACTTTCTATTTTGCAACTAACAATTACATACATAATGAGATGTGTATTGTCTTATTTCTATCTCTATAAAGCTCTTGATGGTGATTGCTTGTAGAAGTAGATATCGACAAAAGTTTGGACTATTGTGTAATCATTCCATTTTCCTTTTTATAGAAGTTCATATTTTTTGTTTCATACGAATTTACCCAAGATTATCCTTCATTTTCACTATGATGTTCATGTTTTTATTTCACTTGAAAAAGAAGAAGATGTTCGTGAATGGTGAAAGGCTTGTGGAAATGGATATCTACACGAGCACGGACAATATATTATGCATTAATTTCGTCTTTCTTTCTATCTTTTAACTAAATTTATAAACATAATGATATGTGTATTGTCTTATTTTTATCTCTATATATGATGCCTCTTAAGTTCACTGTTTATATGAATTTATAATTATTGCAAGTTTATAATTTCTTTTGTTTCAAATTAATAACTTTGTAGTTGGAAATTTGCTAATTGTTAATTAAGTTTCTTAATTTATAATATTTATTTCTTAGGTAACTAACTTATTTCCAGTAATCACTTGCAAAGCAATATAAAACAGCTAATTTCCACTATTAGCTAAATAAATTTTAATAATTGAAATACATTTGTTATTTCATTTTTGCTATGTTTAAGTTTTTAAGACGATCAACAAATATGTTATACACATAATGAGGTAATTTTAAACTTTTTATATACAAGAAAAAGAACCCTTTATGTTTTAATTATTTCTTTTCTTTCTTTCTCTTTAACTTTAAAAAATACTGTATTTATCTGAATTATTTTTAAATCATTATAACTCCAAGAGTAATATCCAGCTCTTCAATTTCTAGAGTAGATGATTATATATTGTTAACATTTTTATTCTATGAAATCAATTTGTATGTTTGTATATTTTAAGAAGAGGTTGAGTAGGTGTAATTATTTTTTTCTTTCTCGTTTTAAATTTTATATCCTTTTCATATAAGGATCTATCTTTATATTGTTTAATCTATTATTTGTATTTTTATGACCGCGCGAAGCGCAGATAATTCTCTAGTGTGTAATAAATTACCTAAAAAATGCGTGTAAAGAAGGAAAAAAAAACTAAAAGCAATTAGAAGCATCTTCCTATTTGATGATATAAAAGTAATTACATTTAATTACTTTTTAAAAACTAAAACTTATGTTACATTTTTTAATGCTTTTTTTCCCTCTTCCCCGTTTCTTGGTCTTCTTCTTCGCAGAACACATTTTCTTCACTATATACACAACCACTTCTTTCTTCCCCAATTACTACAGGTTGAAATTCGGTGAAGTTCATCATCGGATTAATAGTATCTTTAGCGTAGCTAATTGGTAAATGATAAGTTGGAGATTTGGAGACAAACACTTGTGTCTAAAGGATTTTGGTTAAGTAGAACCAAGACGGAGTAATTGGAGTGTAAGTTCAGTGATGTGTCGCAGGAGGCTGGAGTGGTTGTGAACCTGGACTCTTAGGTCATTCAGAAGAGGGAGAGTTTCATTAGCTGGGGTCTATGATTCAGGACAATGGTAAGATTGACAAGGATGTCACGTATCGTATTGGGATAGAGTGGTTAAAATATAGGCTCTCTTTGGGAGTTCTATGTGATAAGAAGGTGCCTCCGGAGCTTAAAGGTAAGTTCTACAGAGTGCTAGTTTGATCGGCTATGTTGTATGGAGCGGAGTGTTAGCTAGTTAAGAACTCTCATATCTAAAAGTTGAAGGTGGCGGAGAAGAGAATGTTGCGATAGATGTGTGGACATACCAGGAAAGATAGGGTGAAGAATGAGATTATTCAGGAGAAGGTGAGAGTGTCCTAGGTGGAGAACAAGATGTGAAAAGTGAGGTTATGTTGGTTCAGGCACGTGATGAGGAGGGGCTCTGATGCTCCAGTGCGGAGGTATGAGACACTAGGTATGGATTGTTTTAGGCGGGGTAGAGATAGACCAAAGAAATATTGGAGGGAGGTGATTAGGCATGATATGGAATAGTTACAGCTTACGGAGGACATGACCCTTGATAGGGAGGTGTGGAGGACACAGATTAGGGTAGAGGGTTAGGGGGTAGGAGTGCGTCGGTGATAGTAGGGGAGCGTTCTTTTATGTTTGAAGTTTCTTGTTCGTGGTGTTGTGGCTGTACTATTATCTTGTGGCTAGTGGTGTTAGTTTATTATGCATACTATACTAGTTTATATGCACTTATCTTTTGTGTTTGCTATACTGTTAGTTTATTTTGCGCACCATACTAGTTTATATGCACTTATCTTTCATGTTTGTTATACTGTTATTGGTCCTAAGATGGGGGATTATCGAAAATAGCCTCTGCACTTCACCTGAGGTAGTAGTATGGTCTGTAAACTCTACCCTCCCCAGATCCTACTATGTAGGAATACACGGGGTATGTTGTTGTTGTTGTTGTTGAAGGTTTTTCGTCATAAGAACAAAGTTTTTAGGCATTCTCGTTGCTTCTGTGCTTGCTGCTTCTACTATGGCTATTAGCTCATATCCTATGTCTCCTTCTCCATTGCGTCTAATGTTACCTTTCACTCGCCTTTTGCTGAGAAACTTAGTTATTCCTCATAGTCGAAAGCTTAAATCTGACATCATAGATGGAGAAATTGTTATCTGACAACCTGAGGATCATCGACTCTAGTTACGACTTATAGGTGGAATCTATGCAATATGGTTGTTTTATATGATTTATGGAATCGAAGTAGCAGTAGCCTTATTTGTTTATCGATTAAAATAGAGATGGAAATAACCATGGAAGTGGGTTGTAAATGCAAAAGCATTAACATGAACGAGAAAATGGAAGTGAGAAAAAGAAAAAGAAAGAAAAATGAAGAGGAAAAAAACATTATCCATAAGGTTAAATTATTAAAATAAATTTAGGGAACAACATTAGGAGGATTTTATATCTTTTCTCTTTGGAGAATCAAAGTAAATAAACACTTTATGAATTCCATTACAAAATGAAACATCTACTACATTTTACTAGTATGAACACAAACTGCAAAGGTACCATGTACAATTAAATTGATCAAAATTATTTGTTTTTTTTTAATATATGCATACATGAAGATATAAAAACAGATTAATATTAATAGGAAAAAAAATGTCATATTTGCTCTTCTCTCAGAAAAGCGTTATGTTTACTTCTCATGATACATTTTCAATAAATATGCTATTGATATCTAACTTTAAACTCGTATATATTCTTAGGCAATTAAATTTCATGGGGCTTTGAGCTAAAAGTGACAAAAGAGTTTGAAAATGAGGTGTAGGTGAGAAAAATCTTAATAATTGAGTGGAGGTGACAATTACTTTATTATGGATTAAGAAAGTTGGGCAAGTTTGAGAATAGCCCATAGTTTTCAAATTATACTTTGATCCAAATGTTTACCTAATATAACAGAAAATGAAGGGAAAAAGGTGCATTTCTCTCCTCATCCATTGTTATTTTCTCTCTCTTAGCAATTTTTGTTGTTCATTGTTGCTACTGCTTTATTCATCATCTTCTACTTCATTATCATCCTTATCTTCTTCTTTTTGACCATTCTTGTTGTTGGTACCGCTACTGTTGCTATTTGACCAATTTCTTAGGTCAAATTTTATTTCGTACATCATTTTCCACATTGGCATTACTTCATAGGAGACTTTGGTAAGTCAAATTATGATTTTTAGTTGAATTTGTCATCTGGGTAACTACTATTGTGCTATTTTTTCAACAATAGATAACACACGAACATGAATGCAACATAAGAGCCATCTGTTTAAACAAATCAATCATCTGTTGCGATAGATGAGACATCTGTTAGATTCATATTTATGGTTCTATAGTACCATAACATGAATCGAATAGATGGGTCATTTATTGCAACATATGACCCATCTGTTGTAACAGATTAGTTATCTGGTGCAACATGATAAATATCTATTGCAATAGATTAGTAACCTGTTACGACAGAACCTGAACTCGATTCTAACAGACGTGTTATCTGTTGTAAATGGGTAAATATCTGTTGCAATAGATTAGTAACCTGTTGCAATAGAACCTAAACTTGATTCCAACAGATAAGTCATCTGGTGCAATAGGTAAGTCATTTGTTGCAACAGGTTAATTATCTGTTGCTATATGTCACTTATCTATTGGAATCAGCTTCAAAGGTGTCTTAGTACTGTAACATCTATCCCAACAGGTGCTTCATCTGTTGCAACAGATGTATAGTCTGTTCCAACATCTAATTCACCTGTTATAATAGATTACTCATATGTTGAAATCAACTTCAGGAGCGTTACATGAATCCCAACAGGTAGGTAATCTATTGCGACTGATCACTTACTTGTTTCAACATATTTTTCACCTGTTGCAATAGATTACACATCTGTTAGGATTTATATACGACACTATGAAATCACTATTACCTTTTTTTAACAAATGACTTTGTTTAGGTACCACTAATGGAGGTATCAATAACAATAGGGGTGGATTGTCATGGTGAATGGATTGAGAAGAGTAATCGATATATATGACATTGGAAGGAGGGTGAAATGCTAGAGACGATAGCTATGACAGTCCAAAGTGATATTTCGTATGATGATTTTATGAACTTAATCATCAGCTATTGTGGACTGAATTGTCAATTGGAAGAACTCATTACCAGATACATGCACAACTCCTTTGAAAACTAGAGGGTACTACCTTTCAACTTTACCGATCAGGATCGATTGCGTACTTATCTTAGTGATTTATCCAGGCCGGTATTAAGGGTGTACATGGTTGAAAAGATGAGAGAGAATGAGAACCAGAATGTAGAAAAACAAAAACAAGACATCTTTGATGATAGATTGGATAATCTAGACATGAATATTCCATATGATGATCAAACACTTACGCGCGTTGATGCGATCGATACGGTGGGCAGTTCTTCTTGATCGATACAGTCTGATAATCTTCAAGACGATGAGACTGACCTTTTCAATGGAATTTTATTCAAGGACAAGAAATAACTATCTACCACTTTGTTTATTTCTTGCTTTAAAAATGATTTCAGAATAAAGAAGGTGATTAATTCGAGCAGTATCTTTTGCGACAAATGTGCTAATCCGAATTGCAAGTGATGGTTGAGAGCGGTAAAGTATGTAAGTTCTGATAGATTCATCATTCATAAACATGAAAAGTATCACACATATTGTTTGAAGCATATCTTGAGCTAAAATCGCACGCCACGCCAAAGGTCCTCGGTGAATATTTTAAGAATAGTTTCCCTGATTGTAAAGGCCTTTCTACAAGGGTTATGGCCAATCAACTCCTTATGGAATCAGGTGTGCTAGTCAGTTATTGGAAGATATATACAGTCATAGGGATTTTCAAGGACGTGGTTAGGGGGACATACGAGCATGGGTATGCAGTCCTGGATGCCTACCATTATATGATTGAGTCCACATATCCCGAAAGTAAGACGACATTACATGTTGATGAAAATGGAAGGTTCAAGTACTTTTTTGTATCCTATGGTGCTTGGTTTCAAGGATTTGGACATTTAAGAAAAGTCATAGCCGTCGACAGTACCTTCTTAAGGAACAGGTATAATGGAGTTCTGCTAGCGGCGGTGGCACATGATGCGTAGAATTATATCTTTCCTGTCACTTTTTGTGTAGCGGACAAGGAATGTGATGCCTCTTATAGATTTTTTGAACAATTACAAAGCTGCATTGACGATATAGAAGAGTTGTGTTTTATTTTGGATACACATCTAAGTATTCCAAAGATGGGTTCAATTTTTTTCACTTCAACTTACTTTGGTAGTTGCATCAGGCATCTTGGAGAGAACATTTAGAACAACTATCACAATAAAAGGGCTACGGCCCTTTTTTATAGAGCAACTAAAGTATATAGTAGAGAGGAGTTTTTAGACCATTTCAATCAAATAGAGGATATGCATCCCAAGGCAATAGAACATCTTGTATGCGTAGGATTTGAGAGATGGAGCTGGGCATTCTGTCCGGTAGATAGGTACATTCTTATGAATTTAATGTCTTGTTTGAGTTATAAGTTTAGTATGATGCCGTACTAAGTGATTCTTTTGTATAGGTACAATATTATGACATCAAACATAGCTGAATTGGTGAATTCATTATTTGGCGATGAAAGATAATTTCCCATCAAGGCTCTTTTTGAAATAATAAACAAGAAGTATGGTCAATTTTTTAATAAAAGGCATGTACAGTTCGAGGGCGCACGAACCCCATTTGTTCTAGAAAATAAAAAAATAATATCAATGTACATTTATCTGGGGAATACGTTATTATCTCATCAAATAGCAGATTACAAGTTCAGTATCAATGGTCATAGTGATGTTTCCCCGGTCGATCTTCAAATAAGATCTTGTACGTGCAGAGTTTTTGACTTGGACAAAATACCCTGTCCACATGCTATGGCAGTGCTTCAAGCTCAATATGGTGCAAAATATGGACCTATAATATGCAAGCACTCCTCTCCTTATTATTCGTTGGAAAAATATATAATGGCATATAGTGGGCATATTACTCTGGTGCCTCCCAAAAAATCTTGGGTTGTCCTGCAGAGCTTTTGGGGAGATTAATACCTCATCTATATATTGACCCAAGCACTATCAAACCAGGAAGAATGACATATAAGAGGAGGCTTAGATTTGTAGAATCATTTCTATCAAGAAGAAATAAGTTCTCCGTATGTAAGCGCGCTGGCCACAAAAAAATTACATGCCCGGATCGTAATCCACCATGATCGTTGTAATTGCAAAAACTTGTTTTGTTGTTTGTTGTGGACTTTTATATATTTAACTCATTGTTGTGAAAGTAATGTTATCATTTATTATATATAAAATATCTTTTTTAATAACTTGTGCATAAAAAAAAAGAGGAAAAACATGAACTAAATACAGCAGGCCACAATTATTTTCAACTGATTACCCATCTGTGGCAACAGATGGATATTAGCTGGAAGAACACAACACAGTTCCATAAAAATAGAATTTTTTCCTCCAACAGATGACAAATCTGCTGCAACAGATGGATAATCTACTGACAGATACCTAACCGATCTGTTCCAACAGATGGTCCATCTCTTGAAAAAACTCGAATGCTAAAATTTCTATTGCTACTGGATTCAAAATTGCTTCTTACCTCCAGTTGTCAACATGTTAATATGTTTAGAAGAAGGAATAAACATAAATTAAATAAGAGTTAAAAATCCAAAGTCGACCAACAATAAATTTTCCATTAAACAAAAAAACAAAATACATTAGGTATAGATTCGATATAGAATTAAAAAAACATTCTAATTATTATTATTATCAGCAACAACATTATTATTGCTAGCCGACCAATCTTTAACCGGCAGTAGCAAGGACCTCCTAAGCTTGCAAATCTCTATGATCTTTCGGGCTATCATGGCAGGAAACTCCTACCGTAGGTCATGAACCTATGACTCAAGTTTTTGGATAATGTCTTGTAGAATTGCAACGTCCTAATTTATATCAGCCATATCTAGAACATGCATGAATTGACAAAAAAAGTAAACACAAAAGTAAAGAAAAGAGTTTGAATGTATTGCAATTTATACTACAAACTGGTACATTTACATAAAAAAAAACTTTCCTCAACGAGAAAGAAATATGCTCTTTGAAGAGAAGTAGTTGAAGATGTAATTTGAAAAGACAAAATGCAAGAAATAAATAAAAGTGGAGGGACCTATTTATAGAGGATTAAATCTGAATGTGTTAGGCAAAATGGCACGACTGTTCAGGTCCATTGCATTACTTACATTCAAACTGCTGGATTTTTTGTTTTCTGTGAAAAGACATGACTTTTTCTTTTACGTCAAAACTTTTCACCTTTTCAAAATAGTTTGAGACTTAATAACAACCGTTATTATTGATCTAGCCTTTAATGCTGGGTGGGAAAAAATTGATCCAGTTTCAGTTTATTTTATCTACAAACAAGAAAAAAATATTTAATATCAAACAAGAGAAGAACAAAAAGAACATAACAAAAGGTAACACAAAATTGAATGAATACAACACATTACAATAATCTAATCCAGTTTCAGTTCCTTTTATCTACAAATAAGAGAAAAAAATATTTGGTGTCAAACAAGAGAAGAACAAAATAAACATTATAAAAGGGTAATACAAAATTGAATGAATATAACACATTACAATAATATGATGAACAGATGACCAATCTGATGCATCAGATGATCAATCTTATACAACAGATAATCAATCTGATGCAATAGATGATCAATCTGATGTAATATGTCATTAATGGATTGCCACAGATGTGTCACTTGTTGCAACAAATGACTAATCTATTGCGATAGATGACCAATCTGATGCAATAGATGAGTAATTTGATGCAATAGATTCCTTCTGTGTTTAATAGATAACACATTTATTACAACAAGCGATGCATCTGTGGCTATCGATGGATGACATATTGCTACAGATGGGTCATCTATTGGAATAAATCAAACCAGCCTTGCTACTGGTTTGATTTTTTCCATCAGTTGCTCCGCCAGTTCCAACAGCTGATTCATTAGTCGCAACATTTGAGAAAAATATTGTAACACCACCAACAACATCAACAACAATATCAATACCAAAGAAATAACACCATATGTTCCAACACCATCAACAAAACTAACGCCATATGTTCCAACAACACCAACACCCCTAACAACAGTACCACCAACAAAGTAACAAATAACAGATGCAAATATCCAATTTAAATATCATACAAAGAAGAAGACAAAAAGAAAAAAGCAATATTGAACCATACCTATAATGTAAAAAAAGCAACGGGATCAGAACACCTATTTCAGTTGAGAAAATATATTGATCGGTTGAGATCTGAACGGATCCTCATGGAAAAAAAGAGAGAAAAGAGAGGAAAAAAAGGAGATTGTTGCGATTACCCTAAGGAGGAGAGAAAGAGAATCCTGAAAGAGAGAGATGAGCTAAGTTAATTTATGACTGAAGGAGAGAGAATTCTAAAAATGAGTTTTAAATATTCATTAATATCTTTGAAGGGAACGAGGAGGAGACGGTGACATTGAAAAGACAAGATAAGACTAGCCAAGAAGGAAATTTTTGAGTTATCCAAGTAATATGTTTTACCGCCTTAGTATTTTATCTTTTTTTATCTCAGACGAGAAATTGCTTTAAAAAAAGATCTTAAAAAATGTAAGTTATCTATTGCCACAGATGACAATTTTTGTTTAAAAATTTCCAATGGCTCAGTCATCAGTTGCAACATATTTAATAATCTGGTTGATAAATTCGAGTAGATTACCTACCTATTGCAACATATTCAATAATCTATTTGTTAAATTCTAACAGATTCTCCACCTGTTGCAACAGGTTGAACATTTTTTTTATATAATTCATGGTATAAACTGGTATTTGGTATAGACTAGGGTTTTCTAGATCTAGGGACGAGTACATAGGGTCAACTACATCTTTAATTGAGTCTTTTGCAATTACATGGTGTTGGTGTATGTCTTGGTATTGCATTCCTCCCGACCCGAGTCGTCGATCGATCACTCTGAGATAAAATGATTCTCATTAACTTATTATTATAAGCAAATACCTAAATTGATTTAGCAAGATCTAGGGACGAGTACATAGGGTCAACTATAACTTCAATTAAGTCTTTTGCAATTGCATGGTGTTGGTATTGTGTTCCTCCCGACCTGAGTCATCGATCGATTACTCTGAGATGACATAATTCTCATTAACTTATTATTATAGGCTAATACCTAATTTGATTTATCTAGATCTAGGGACGAGTACATAGGGTCAACTACAACTTCTGTTGAGTCTTTTGCAATTATATAGTGTTGGTGTTGGTGTCGCGTTTCTCCCGTTTTGAGTCATCGATCGATAACTTTGAGCTAAAAATATTCTCATTAACTTATTATTATAAGCTAATACCTAAATTCATTTATCTAGATCAAGGGACGAGTACATAGGGTAAACTACAACTTCAATTGAGTCTTTTGCAATTGGATGGTGTTGGTGTTGGTATTAGTGTTGTGTTCCTCCCGACTCGAGTTGTCGATCGATCACTCCGAGATGAAACAATTCTCATTAACTTATTATTATAAGCTAATAACTAAATTGATTTAGCTAAAAATAATTAAGATTAATTCGGACTAAATTAACATTTTCAAAACTTGTTATTCTTTTTCAAAAGACAAATCAACTCATACAAATCATCTATTTACAGGAAAAAGTTTGAGCATTTCAAATCTTGAGTTCTTGCTCTTTTATTTTTCTCTGAATAATACAAACAACAACTACTCAATATATTACTCAACCCTTTGTAATAGATTAATTTTCTTCCCATTTTTGACCACATAGGTATCATTTTTGACTTTATTCTTGCTTGTATCCATCATTTTTCTCTGTATTCATAGGTAATAGAGTTCGAGAAGAGTTCTATATTTGTTCTTTTTTCTAAAAATTAGGGTTTTTTAGTTAATAATGAAAAAGAAGACTTTTAGTTATATTATTTTCGAAAATAGGTTAACAATTTTGAAACTTGATGGTAAAGTCGTAGGAAAAACTCGATAAAACCTTAGTTTTTGTCGTAGTGTTCCATTGACTATGGTGGTATTGTTGGATGGTGTTGTTAGATGATGTTTGTGGTGTTGTTGGTGACTGTTGGTGGTGGTGTTGGTATTAGTAGTTTGGTGGTGGTATTGCTAGCATTGGTGGTGTTGGTGGCATTATTGATAATGTTTATGGTATCGGTATTAGTGGTATTTGTGGTGGCTTTTGGTGGTGTCGGTATTCATGGTGTTTGTGGCATTCGTTGGTGGTGTTTGTGGTGGCTATTGGTGTGTCAGTATTGGTGTTATTTGTAATGATTTTTTAAAATTTATGCATACATCAATTGTAATATAATTTTTGATTTTCTATTATTTGTAGGTAAAACATGTCTACCAAAAGAAAATAAAGTGAAAGTGGATCAACTTCTTACCACCCAACAAAATAGGCTACAGTACAGAGGGATTCAAAGGATCTTTTTAAACAATCTCAATTAGGGAAAAGTAAAGCTGCGGAGAGATATGAAAACAATATTGAGGGAGGTGGAAAAGGGCCTATAGATGGTGATGAAGAAAATGAAAGTGAGAAAGAGGAAGAAGTAGAGAGTGAGAAAGAGGATGATCATCAACATGATGATAATGGATCACCAATGGGGCATAAATTAATATCGACATCCCAGCATGATCCTATCAAAACTATTAGTATTGATAGGTTTCAAGTTGTGATGTTGATAGATGACCCCGCAGAACTAACTGGTGAACTTGTACTTAAATGTCAGTTGGGGAAACATTTTAATTATTTTAGAAATATTATGAAGAACGAAAACATAGACAGGCTTTTTAAGGGGAGCTGCTTTGGATGCTTTCTTGAGCTACCTGAGGACCATGCTACCCATTTAAAAATAAGGATGGTATATGGTCTTCTCAAGCATAGGATCAAGTACATGGGGGATGATAAAGATTCTGAGGAGGGGTAAAAATATAGATGAAATGTGGATCAAGTACTGTGGCATGCCAGTTTATTTTGGCTTGTAGGAGTTTGCCATAGTAACGGGCTTGAGATACAATTGTCCAGAAGAACCTATCTCCAAGGGAACACCCACAAAAGGTCCAAGACAAGCAGGACAACCAAACCACCACAATCAAATAGAGGGAAGGCATTGTCCCAGTGACCACCCAACAAAACCAACAAATGCAAGAAAAAAATAGATGGGTTGTTGGACATTGATGGACGAGGCTACAAAGCATCGGATTTAATGACAGATCTCAAGGATAAAATCATACCAAAGAAGTACAAGGAGCGATTGTGCTTAGTTTGGTTTGCCCATTTCGTTATATTGGCAAGAGAGGTCAACAAGGCCATAGAAGATGATTTATTGGTGCGTGCTGAGGATTTCAAGAAATTCAATAATTATCCTTGGGGATGTGACAACTTCTACTTGACTATCGAATATTTACTGTCAAAGCTATCCCCAGGGACGATCACATTATATGGATTTCCTTAGGCTTTCATGGTGAAATTAATCACTATTTTTACTCATCCATTAATATATATTGAATATAGTTATTATGAATTATTTTGCTTGCTTTCTATTTAGATGTTTTAGGCTTGTAAATTTGAAGCCATTCAACAGATGTATGGCCTATTTTTATTGTTTCCAATGGATTACTCATCCGCTGCAATAGGTTGCTTATATGCTGCAATAGATAACCTACCTAGAGCAACAAATGAGTGATCTATTTTTATTGTTTTCAGTGGATTACTCATCCACTGTAACAGGTTGGTTATATACAACAATATATATCCTACCTAGTGTAATAGATCAATGATTTGTTTTTATTATTTCCAATGGATTACTCATTTGTTGCAATAGGTTGGTTATATGCTGCAACAGATATCGTACCTGGTGCATCAAATCAGTGATCTATTTTTATTATTTCCAACGTAATACCCATCCACTGCAAAAGGTTGGTTATATTCTACAACAGAAATCCTACCTGGTGCAATAGATATGTGATCTGTTGGTACTATTATTTTATTATTGTACATGTTTGATTTACTATTATCTTTTTTTAATGATGCATTAATCAATTATAATCTATTTTATGTTCCTGAAAATTTTAGATAATATGGCTCCCAAAAAAAAGAAACCAAATTAAGTCCAAGTAAAAGAACAAGTGAAGCAGCTAGGTTACATCCACCACTCTATGAACTTTATTTGCAAGCGTTATCTTAATCTAGAGCAGAAGGTGATGAACATGGAGAAGAGGAATATTTCAAAAGAGAAGATCCAAATGCTAATAGCCCTTTCACCAAAGAGGTGGTCAAAATCTTCACCATTAATCTTTATCCTGTGAGAATGCAGTATGATGGTGCCATAGATTTAACAGGTGATTTCGTGGTTAAGTCAGCCATGGGAAAATATTTTGACGCATTCAAAAAAATACTTCAAGAACAAAAATTGGATTCTTATTTTAGGTACAGCTTCTTTGGGAAATATCTTGATTTGTCGGAGGACAACAGTGCTCGTTTCCAAATGAAAATGGTATATGATCTTCTCAAGCGTAGGTTTATGTATGAAAACAAATATAAGATGGATGATATGTGGATAAATTACTATGGCATTCCTATTTGTTTTGGTTAGAAGTAGTTTACCATATTTACCTAACTAAAATATTATTCTCCTTCTCAAGTTATACCTATTCTAACCTTAAAAAGCACCTCGCACACCCAAAAAGGCAAAGGTAAGTCAAGTGATCGTGATGACTTGGTGTCCCTTGTTGACCCAAGCTTCAAAAATAAAAATTTAATAGAAGCGTTGAAAGGTAAAAGACTCTCAAAGAAGCACAAGCTATCATTGTTCTTGGTTTGGTTTGTACATAATGTTCTTTGGGCGAGAGACGTTAACAACAACATAAGCGTTGGTTAATAAAGCTCTCTGAGGATCTTGAGGCATTTAACAACTATCCTTGGGGTTATGAAAGCTTCAAAATTACTGTCAAATATTTGTTGACTCTGTTAACACCAAAGACATCCAAATTATATGGCTTTCTATAGGCTTTCATGGTAAATGTTTCTTTCTTTTATTCTGATATGATTCATTTTCTTTAATTCAATAATGGTTTTGATTTAGTGGCGTTATTTTATAAGCTTGGGCGTTTGAAGTCATTCCTTATTTGAGACAACAAGTGAACTACCAGGAGGAAGTTTCCTATCCAAGAATATTGAGATGGTTGTCAGCCAAAACTAATAAAAATGCAAAACTTATTGATCTCTTCAACCCTCTGAAGGATGCAATAAGTATAATTATAATTAAGTTTTTTTTTTAATTAATGATATTTTAAATAATCTAATAATCATTCTAATATTTGTAATAATATATTAGATTTTGCATCTATTGCTTGTTCCGACCAATTGAGAGTTGAAAATGCTATCTTTTCTTACTTTATGATCTTTGCAATCTTTATTGAACTCTAAGGTCATTGACAGAATAAAAATAAAATTATTTGGAGCAACAACCATCACAAGAAAAATAATTTTGGAGGGTGGGCTTGTTGTTGTTGATGGTGTTAGTAGTGATGGAGCTGTTGGTGGTGGTAGTGGTGCTACTGTTAGGGCTAATGATGCTCCTCATACAGTTTTTAAAACAAACCATTATGAGTGTGATCATACTGGTTATACAGTTTTTACCTCTCCTCGTAAATGTTCTGCATGCAAATGTGAAGACTACAAGACGAAATATGATGTAATGATTAATGCTATTAATACATTAACTGCTTCTATAAAGGAATTGACATCTAAGAGGGGTGTCGTACCATTAAAGAGGATTTTATATCCATCCACTCTATTAGAGATTAACGCTAAGAGGAGAAGGAAAGTAATTTCCAAGGCATTATCAAGAATCCAAAAAAGCAAATTTGCATCTCCTCTGTCCATATGTTGCACTATTAAGCAATGTACAAGGGCCATAGAAGAGCAACACGAGATGAAATAGGTGAATATATATCATCTGTTCCAAGTAACAGACACACACATCTGTTTCAACAGATGACATATCCGCTGAAAATTATCAAACAGATATATACATCTGTTGCAACAGTTGACTAGCCTCTTGAATCAGATACAGTATCTGTTGCAACATATACTCGTCTATTTTAGCAAATCAAAAAGCTCTACGTACCATTTTTATTTGTACAAATAGATGACCTATCTGATGCAATGGATGGATCATCTGTTAGCACAATTTAAATCAAGACTTCCTATTGTTTCAATTTTTCTAAACATATGAGTCATTTGTTGCAAAAGATAGTTCATCAGTTGGAAATTATCATACAAATATTCCTCATGTTATAATTTATATCAACAGTTGATCCATATGTTGCAACAGAAATATAATCTATTTGGGACAATTTTACAATAGGAGGAAGACTTGTTTGATTTGCTAAAACAAATAAGTTATCCTTTTACATTTTTTAATCTCTGTGATTAGCATTGACCAATTCTGGCTTTCCAAGTGGATGTCACAGTAGAAGCTACTTCCGAATAACATTGACAATATGCTACTCTTTTTTTGGAAATAAGAAGAAGCAAAAGCACAGAAATCATACGCAAGCGACATTAAAGATCTATTACAATCAAAGCCGAATTCCATAGCATTAGATGAACAACAACTTGTTCATATTGAGTAGATCTTTATAGATTGAGTCTTTCAAAGTAATAACCTCACCCCTCCTTAGAAATTATTAGCATTAAAACTTAAATTATTAATTTATTTGTTGAGATCTGCATCCAAAACAATTTTTTTACATTTCATTTTAAATTGTAATTTCTGAAGGATTTGATTTATTTTATGTTGTCTATGAATTTTATTTATCCTTAGATTTGAAATTATTAATTAAAATAGAATACTAGATTCAAATATTGCAACAGATACCTTATCTGTTGAAACAAACAAAATATATATTGGAGAATATCAAAATGATTTAGACATATATTGCAACATGTAGGTCATCTATTGGCAATTATCAAACAGGTCTTCCAACTGTTGCAACAGATTAGACCAGGATAAAAACATCAACATAATGCAACAGATAACTAACCTATTACAAAATATTTTTTAGAATAGATAGAATATATTTTACAACAGATAGAATATATTTTACAATAGATAGACAATTTGTTGCATTATAAAAAATTTAACTTTCATCAGACAAAAAAAATTGCCATTACATGTAATGTAAAGTGAACTGACTTGAAATAAAAAAGGAGGAATCCATCGATAGGCACCTAAAGTTGCAGCGATATTTCACTTTGGCACCTCAAGTAGACAACATTCACTTTAAACACCTAAAATAGGCATCAAATGTGTCGGTTTTTTACTTTTTGTCCCATTGGTAGCTCGCTTGTAAGTCACGCAGCAAAGGCTCGTTGAACCCTTTTTTTGCTGACTTGGCATTTGATTTGGCCCCCAACGGGCATTTTTCCCCTATTGTCTTATAAATTCATCTTCTTCCTAAAATTTAACTCTCAATTCCTAAATCTTCTTCTTCATCATATTTTTTATCTATCCAAATTCTTCAAATTATTTGTATTTGGTCTTTCTTCATCTCTTTTTATTTTTTCCAACTGATCGTGACAATGTCGAGCTCATCTTCAACTATTTTTTGGGATAAAGATTTTTGATATTGTAAGTACGGTCATGAAGCTCTACTAAAGACTTCTTGAACTCAACAAAATTCAAGTCGTAGGTTTTTACTTGTAAGATTTCAAAGGTAAATTTTTTTCATTTAATTAGTTCATTAATTATTGACTTGTAATTATTTTATAATTGTGTTCTTGTTTTAATGGAAATTGGGTGGATGCGATTACTTTGATTGGTATGAAGAGCGATACCCTTCACAAGTAAATTGTGTAATCTGGGGTTTATTGAAGAAAGTCAAGGCTTTTGAAGAGAAACAAAATCGAGCAAGAATATACTACATTGTTCCCGTTATTGCTACTGGTTTAGTATTGTCAAGCACATGGATATTCAAGCGTAACTGTTGGAAAATATCAAATAGATTTAGGCATATGATGCAAAATTTAGGACATCTGTTGGAAATTACCAAATAGGTCTCCCCACTATTGCAACAGATTAAACTTAGATTAGATAAAAATAACATCGACATAATGCAATAGATGACCAACCTATTACAATAGATAAACTATCTGCCAAAATAGATAGAATATATTTTACAACAGATTGACAATCTATTGTATTATAAAAAACTCAACTTTCATCAGAAAAAAATATTGCCACTACATGTACATGTAATGTAAAGTGAAGTGTGACTTGAAATAATAAATTGTTATTTCACTGGCTCTTCTTTATACATAGGATCCAAGAGTCCAGTTAGTACCCCATAAGCCCAGACCTCTTGCAGGTTTTCCACAATGTTGTCGCACAAAAATATTGTTGGCTCGTGCATTTTTATGCTGGTCAGCAAACATTCGATGTGTGCAAGCATGTACGAGCAGCACGCGAAACTGGTATCAATTTTTGGAAGGTTCATGCCCTTGTTTCTACCATCAAAATCCCATGATTTCTTCATCAACACTTTCTTTAACGAATGATACATCAGTTTACTCTGCCTTAACAAGATGGGGAATAGGTCCATCAGTGGCTGCATATGGATAAAAAAATGACCTCATCAATGGTAGGTTTATTGCAGTCATAAACCTTGATCTTCCCCTCCTTAAGTAGTATCTCAATAGCCCAATAATGTATTCCATCCACATTCATTACTAGAAGAATCTTCTTTGCCTCGGTCCAGCTCTTGCCATGTTGATTTGGTTTCTTCTCTCTAATATATTTTATTATTTCTTCATCCCAGTTGAAAGTAAAAAATAACGAACCAAATGAGGCAGAGAATCATACTTATTCTTGAGCTTCTTCCAGAAGTCGAGGTCCATTATCCTATCAGCAGCGTCATAAGCTTCTGGGTACTTTAATTGCCTTTTCCACATGAGGCAAAGAATTTTGTCAACATACTATGATATAAGAAGTCAATTTTTAAATAGGTTAGTAATTGTATAGATGCAACGGATGGTCCATCTATTGCATAGGATTTTTTGAATTAGTCCAAAGCAACTTATGCAACAGATGGATAATAAGTTGCAACAGAACCACTACTAGTTGTACCAGAATACCAGTTGTTGCAACATATTTTACATCTGTTACGTAGCTTCTTCTTCATGGAGTAGATTAGAAGGCTATGTTAGGAAAACTAAACTTACCTTATCCTCGTACCACATATAAATATCTGTCATAATCTTGAAGTCTTGGGGGGAAAAGGAAGGCCTGGGGTAATATGGTGCGCCTGGCTTGGCATTCTTGGCCCATTGAAGATCCCTCTTCTCTTTGGCGCCAAGTTCTGTGTATATGTCGACCTTCTTCAATGGCGATTAAACTTTAATATTTTCTGATTTTTGACTAGAGAGTACATCGCTAATTATTCTTTTCTTCCTCCTAACCACGACTATAGGATTGTTTGGCTCCCTCACCTTCTTGGATGATATGACACCCCTCTTGGATTTGAATTTTTCGACAGCTTTTGGATAGCCTCTACCCTTTTAAAGGGTTTATCTAGGCTGTCCTTGAATTCTTCATATTTGCAACAAGAATAAAAGGGTGAAGAGGGGTGCAAGGGAATTCTTCATATTTGCAACGAGAATACGAGGGTGACGAGGGGTACAAGGGACCTGTGTAAAGGTAAAAGGGACCATTGAAAGGGGTGTTTTCAATCATATTTATTTTTTCTTGAGCATTAACATGCTCATCATCACGAGTGGTAGAAGCATCAGCATACCTGCCACCAACACTAACAACTCCATCAGAAGAAGCACCTAGATCTGCTGCAGTCGTTTGGTCATGAAGAGCCTCAACATTAGGTTGATCTTGCCTAACTACTCTTCTTATGGCTATTGCTCCAACCAATTCCTTCTTTATTAACTCCACTATTGGGTTTGCTATAGTATCAACATGACCTAGAGTAATAAAAGAAGTCATACCCAACTCCTGCTCAGTAGGCACGATCCATTGATGCACAACCTATAAAATAAGATAAATATATTTAAATCATATAATATAATAATTTTCACAGTTGAGTTACATATTAACACAAAAAATTTATGCAACTGATGATCTGTATGTCGCAATAGATTAATAATATATTGTATCAAATTACCCATCTGTTGCATAATTTGTAGTAGATGGTTAATCTGTTTAAGTCAGGTTGAGAGAACCAAAGCAATAGATGGGTAATCTAATGCAAAATATCAATCATCTATTATAACCGATTACTAATCTGTTGCACCAGTTGGCACAAACTGGGTAATATGTTGGGTTACATATTATACAATAGATGATCTGTATGTCACAACAGATTAACAATATGTTACATCAGATTACCCATCTATTGCATAATTTGCATTAGATGTTTAATCTATTAGAGTCAGGGTCAGAGAACCAAAGCAACAAATGGGTAATCTGCTGCAACAGAGAACCAAAGCAACAAATGGGTAATCTGATGCAAAAAAATCAATCGTCATCTGTTGCACCATTTGGCATAGAACAACTAATCTATTGTAACAGATGTACCATTTGGTGCATTAGATATAACATCTATTGCACCAGATATAACATCTGTTCAATATCTTTCATTGAGCCAAATTATTTTACTTTAAATAAGATGTACTGCATTATCCGGAGGGTTAAAGAGATCAGCCTCCTTAATTATTGTGTTGTTCTTTGTAGACAACCACCTAAACATCCTTAGATTAGAAACCTTATCCAAGTAATCCATTACCTACTTTTGGAGAGGAGGAATGACTTCAAGTGCCCAAGCCAAAAAATGTAAACAGGAAGCAAGCAAAAAAAAATTCATAATAACTATGTTCAATATAAATTAATGAATGATTAAAAATAGTGATTAATTTTACCATGAAAGTCCAAGGAAAGCCATATAATGTGATCATCGCTGGGGATAGATTTTTCAGTAAATATTTGACAGTCAAGTAGAAGCTGTCATATTCCCGGGGATAATTGTTGAATTTCTCAAAATCCTCAACACGTGTTAACAAATCATCTTCTATGACCTTGTTGACGTCTTTTGCCAATATAATGGAATGGGCAAACCATACTAAGAACAATTTCTCCCTGTACGGCTTTGGTATGGTTTTATCCTTAAGATATATCATCAAATCTAATGCTTTGTAGCCACGTCCAACAATATCCAATGACCCATCTATTTTTTACTTGCGTTTGTTGGTTTTACTGGGTGGTCGCTGAGACAATGCCTTCCCTCTATTTGATTGTGGTGGTTTGTCTATCCTGCTTGCCTTGGACCTTTTATGGAGTGTTTCCTTGGTGATAGGTTTTTCTGGACGATCGCATCTCAAGCCCGTCACTATGGTAAACTCCTGCAAGCCAAAACAAACCGGCATGCCATAGTAGTTGATCTAGATTTCATCTATATTTTTGACCTCCTCCCCTGAATCTTTATCATCCCTCATGTACTTGATCCTGTGCTTGAGAAGACCATATACCATACTCATTTGGAAATATGTAGTGTGGTCCTCAAGCAGCTCAAGAAAACATCCAAAGCAGTTATTCTTAAAAAGTCCAAAGCATCCAAAGCAGTTCCTCTTAAAAAGTCCATCTTTAAATGTTTCCCCAACTGACATTTAAGTACTAGTTCACCAGTTAGTTCTGCAGGGTCATCTATCGGTATCACAACTTGAAACCTGTCAATACTAATGTTTTGACAGGATCAAGCTAGGATGTCGATATTAATTCATGCCCCATTAGTGATCCATTATCATCATGTTGATGATCATTCTTTTTCTCACTCTCTACTTCCTCCTCTTTCTCAATTTCATTTTCTTTATCACCTTCTATAGACCCTTGTCCACCTCCCTCAACATTGTTTTCTTATCTCTTCTCAGCTTTACTTTTCCCTTACTGAGATTATTCAGGAATCTCCATCGAATCTCTCTGTACTATACCCTTTTTTGTTGGGTGGTCAGAAGTTGATCCATTTTCACTTTGTTTCTTTTGGGAGACATGTTTTACCTACAAACAACAGAGAAACAAAAATTACATTACAATTAATGTATGAAAATTTTTTAAAAAATACATTACAAAAACCACTAATACCGACACACCAACAGCTATCACAAATATCACCAACTAATTCCACAAGCACCACGAATACCAACACCACCAACAACCACCACAAACACCACCAATACCAACACCACAAACACCACTAATCAATGACATCAACACCACCAACAACACTACAAAAAGCCACCAACACCACTACCAACACCAACAATGCCAACAACACCACCATCAAACCACCTCTAACAGCTACCAACAACACCATAAACACCATCCAATAATACCACCACAGTTAATGGAACAGTACAATAAAAACTATGGTTTTATCAATTTTTTTCTATGATTTTACCATCAAGACTCAAAATTGTTAACCTATTTTCGAAGATAATACAACTAAAAGTTTTATTTTTCATCATTAACTAAAAACCCTAATTTTTAGAAAAAAATAAATATAGAACTCTTCTTGAAATTCTTTACCTAAGAATACAGAGAAAAATAAGGGAAACAAGCAAGAATAAAGTAAAAAATAACACCTATATGGTCGAAAATAGAAAGAAAATTGATCTATTGTGAAGGGTTGACCGATATGTCGAGTAGTTGTTGTCTGTATTATTAAGAGAGAAAAAAAGAGTGAGAACTCAAGATTTAAAATGATGAAACATTTTCCTACAAATAGATGATTTGTATGGGTTGATTTGTATTTTAGAACAAAATGACAAGTTTTGAAAATGTTAATTTGGTCTAAATTGATCTTAATTATTTTTAGCTAAATTTAATGAGAATCATTTCATCTCAGAGTGATCGATCGATGACTCGGGTCTGGAGGAACGCAACACCAACACCAACACCATGCAATTGCAAAAGACTCAATTAAAGTTGTAGTTGACCCTATGTACTCATCCCTAGATCTAGCTAAATTAATTTAGGTATTATCTTATAATAATAATAATTTAATGAGAATTATTTCATCTCAGAGTGATCGATCGATGACTTGGGTCAGGAGGAACACAACACTAACACCAACACCATGTAATTATAAAAGACTCAATTGAAGTTGTAGTTGACCCTGTGTACTCATCCCTAGATCTAGCTAAATAAATTTAGGTATGAGCTTACAATAATAAGTTAATGCGAATTATTTCATATCAGAGTGATCGATCAATGACTCGAGTTGGGAGGAACAACACATTAACACCAACACCATGCAATTGCAAAAAACTCAATCTAAGTTGTAGTTGACCCTATGTACTCGTCCCTAGATCTAGCTAAATCAATTTAGGTATTATCTTATAATAATAAGTTAAAGAGAATCATTTCATCTCAGAGTGATCGATTGACGACTTAGGTCAGGAGGAACGCAACACCAATACCAACACCAATACCTTTTTATCTCATAGTGATCAATCAATGACTCGGATTGAAAGAAATGCAACACCAACACCAACACCAACACCAATACCATGCAATTGCAAAAAACTCAATTAAATTTGTTGTTGACCCTATGTACTCATCCCTAGATCTAGCTAAATCAATTAGGTATTAACTTATAATAATAAGTTAATGAGAATCATTTCATCTCAGAGTAATCGATTAATGACTTGGGTTAGGAGAAATGAGACACCAACACCAACACCATGCAGTTGCAAAAGACTCAATTAAAGTTATAGTTAACCATATGTACTCCTTCCTAGATCTAGCAAACCCTAGTTTATACCAAACACTAGTTTATACCATGCAATTATATAAAAATAAATGTTCAACTTGTTACAATAGGTGGGGAATCTGTTGGAATTTAACAAACAGATTATTAAATATTTAGCAACAAGTAGGTAATCTGTTGGAATTTATCAAATAGATTATTGAATATGTTGCAATAGATGATTGATATGTTTTAAGATATTTTTTTTATTTGAAAGCAATTTCCCATTCGAGATAAAAAAGATAAAATACTAAATTGGATAACTCAAAAATTTTCTTCTTGAGTAGTCTTATCTTGTCTATTAAATGTCACCGTGTCCTACTCGTTCCCTTCAAAGATATTAATGAATATTTAAATCCCATCTCTATAATTCTCTCTCCTTCAGCCATAAATTAACTTAGCTCATCTCTTTCTTTCAAAAGTCTCTTTCTCTCTTCTTTAGGGTAATTACAACCATCTTTTTTTTTTTCTCTTTTTTCCCCTTTTTCGTATAAGGATCCTTTTGGATCTTAACCGGTTAATATCTTTTCTCAACTGAAATAGGTGTTTTGATCCCATTGCTTTTTTGAAATTATAGGTATGGTTCAATATTGTTCTTTCCTTCTTGTCTTCTTCTTTGTATGTTATTTAAATTAAAGATTTGTATCTGTTATTTGTTTGTTGGTGGTGCTGTTATTGGGGTTATTGGTGTTGTTGGAACATATGGTATTAGTATTGTTGATGGTGTTGGAATATATAGTGCCGTTTCTTTGTTGTTGATACTGTTGTTATTGGTGTCTCAATAGTTTTCTCAGCTTTGGCAACTAATAAATCAGTTGTTGGAACAGATGGAGAAACTGATGGAAAAAATCAAACCAGTAGCAAGACTGGTTTGATTTATTCCAACAGATGACCCATATGTTATAATATGTCATCCATTGGTGGGCACAGATGCGTTACCTTTTGCAATAGATGGATCATCTATTGAACATAAAAGGAATTTGTTGCATCAGATTGCTTATCTATCATATTAGATTGCTCATTTATCACAATAGATTCATCATCTGTTTCCAACAGGCGACGCATCTATGGCAACTAATTGATGACATATTACGTCAAATTGATCATCTGTTGCATTAGATTGATCATTTGTTATATCATATTAATTATCTGATGCATCAAATTGGTTATCTGTTGCATCAGATTATTGTAATGTATTGTATTAATTTAATTTTGTGTTACCCTTTGGTAATATTCTTTTTTGTTCTTCTTTTGTTTGACATTAAATATTTTTTTCTTGTTTGCAGATAAAAGGAACTGAAATTGGATCAACTTTTTCCCAATAACATTAAAGGCTAGAGTAAAGATGGGTTTGAAGGAATAAGATGCTCGTAGATGGAACTATTTCATATGTGGGATGTATGTATTATTGATCAACCTATCGTGAAAACAAACATCCAGTATACTGATTTTGTGAATGTTGGTTCTTTAACTATTAGGCGTTAATCTTTCAATTGAGATCCTGCACTTTACAGTTAAGTTTGTTAGGTTCAAACTGGTAAGGCTGAGGGACCAAGTAGGTGGTGTCGATACCCAGTTACGGTTTACTAAAGATTTTTCTATTGTTTATGTGCCAAGTTTAGGGAAGTGTTCAAGTTATTGGCAATAATGTAAATATCCAATAGTTTTGGACCAATTTTAAGGGTTCAATGGACTTTTCAAAGGCCTCCAAAGCCTCGCACTGCTGCAAACAAGAATAGAAAACTAATAGAAATTCCCTTGGTTTAAATTTTTATGGATGGGTTGCACAAGGAGACTATTATTAAGAAGAAAGTGATTGGAAGAATACCTGTGTGGGAAGGGGGGGGGGGGAACAAGACCATATCTCAACTCAGACCTTATTAAAGAATAAAAATAGGGTAGGAAGGAAAGTGTAGTGAAACTAGCTGATGAAATTGACATGAAAATTGAAAAAAAATGAATGAGCTGCAAGTATAAAAGTGTATCCAAATATTAAAATTCGTCATTCATTCTTGAAAAAGAAAAATGGTAAAGAAGACTAAAGCTAGACACTTTGCTAAAGACTGCAACTAGCTAGCGTGGCCTGAATAAAGACCTACAAAATGCCAGACAAGAACTCTAAGGTTTCAGCTTTGCGAGCATTGATGGTGGTAAGATTATCGGTCAGGAACGAAACATGAACCAACAAGTCTTAAAGTAAAAATAAGGGATCAAGCTAAGGTGGCAATTTCTTAAGTTAAACTTGCATCCCATGCCTCCTGTTTATGGCCCTGGTCTGGTCAAAGGAAGTGGAAACAACAAGGCATGGGATTTCTGCCCAACTTCAAACCTTTTTATTTATACTGCCATTAACCTGATCAGAACCAAAAACAGAAGGCATGAAATGCAAGTTAGACTTCAGAAATTGATGCCTTGTCTTGATCCCTTATTTTTACTTCAGGAGTTGTTGGTTCAGGTTTTGAGCCTGACCGACAATCTTACCTCCATCGGTGCTGGCCAAGCTGGTTCCTTAGAGTTTTTGTCCTGCATCTTTGTGGGTCTTCATTTAGGCCATACTCGCTAGTTAAAGTCTCTAGTAAAGTTTCCAGCTCTATTCCTCTTTACCATTTTTCTTTTTCAAGAATGACTGACGGATTTTAATATTTGGATGCACTTCCACATTTGAAGCTCATTCAGTTTTTCATCTTTTAAGTCAATTTCATTAGCCAGATTGGCTAGAAGTTCATTTCTTGCTTCCCTGTGTTTTCTCTTAAATAAGATCTGAGATAGTATATGGTCTTTTCGACCCCCCTTCCCGCACAAATATTCTCCCAAGCACCTTCTTTTGTATAATAGTCTCGTTGAGCAACCAATCCATATAAATTTGGACCAGGGGAATTTCTATTGGTTTTCCATTCTTGTTTCCTGAAATGCGAGGCTTCGGGGACCTTTCAAAAGTCCATTGAATCCTTTAAATCGGTCCAATCACTATTTGATATTCACACTTCCACCAAAAACTTGGACTCTTCCCCAAACTTGACACATAAACATGAGCAAAACATTTATAACATTATAATAGGGTATCGACCCCACCATCTTGGAACCCTTCAGCCTTATCAGTTCGCATCTATCAACCTAAACTGTAAAATACAGGATCTCATTTGAAGGATCATTGTCTAATCGGTAAAAAACTGCATTCACAAAATCATTGTACTTTATATGTGTCTGTTATGATAGACTGATCAGTAATACATAACTCCACGCATGAAAGTGGATCCATTCATCTGCACGCACCTTATTCTTCCTAACCCATAAATATCGAACAATATTTATTCTCTACTTCCCATCGTTAAGTAGTGTACAAGATTACGGAGGCTCAAAGGGTAACCATCTTCAATGTCAGAGGACTGCATGCCTGTCAAGAAAAAACAAGTGCTACAAGTAGTGACTTTTCACTTTTTTTGTTTTTAAATCTGTTTTATAGTAAAATAGTCGCCAATTTAGATTAATTGCCCATACGTTGCGATTGATAAATCAGTTGTTAGATAAAATCAAAGCATCTCCTCTAAAAAATGGTCCATCTATCGCAACTGATAATCCATATATTGCAACAGATGTATCATCTATTGCACATACAGACCATCTGTTGCAACTGATGGTAAATCTATTGTGATAGTCAGTTATCTGTTGGGACAGATGGACGATCTATTGCAATAGCTCAATAATAATGGTTGTTATTAAGTCTCATGTCTCAAACCATTTTTAAAAGGTGAGAAGTTTGAATGTAAAAGGAAAAGTCTCATCTTTCCACAAAAAACAAAAAAACCAGCAGTTTGAATGTAATTAAAATAATAAACCTGAACAATCGTGCCTTTTTGGCTAAATGATCTGTTGCAACAACTCAATAATAATGGCTGTTATTAAGTCTCAAACCATTTTAAAATGGTGAGAAGTTTGGATGTAAAAGAAAAAGTTGATCTTTTCATAGAAAATAAAAAGCCAGTAGTTTGAATGCAATTAATACAATGGACCTGAACTGTCGTGCCTTTTTTCTAACACATTTAGATTCAATCTCTATAAATAGGTCCCTTCATTTTTATTTATTTCTTGTATTTTGTCTTTTCGAATTACATTTTCAACCACTTCTCTTCAAAGAACATATTCCTTTTTCATTGAGGTAAGTTTTTTTTCCTGTGTAAATCTACCAGTTTGTTGTATACATTGTATTATATTTAGACTCTTTTTTTTACTTTTCTATTTACTTTTTTTTATCAATTCATGCATGTTCTAGATATAACTGATACAAATTAGGACGTTGCAATGCTAAAGACACTGTCCGATAACTTGAGTCACAGGTTCACGGCCTGTGGTGGGAGTTATCCTCCATGAGAGTTCAGATAATCATGGAGATTAGAAAGCTTAGGAGGTCCTTACTGTTGTCGGTTAAAGATCAGTGTGCTGGCAATAATAATGCTGCTACTGATAATAATAATAATTAGAATGTGTTTTTTTAATTCTATATCGGATCTATACCGAATGTATTTTGTTTTTTGTTTAATGGAAAATTTATTATTGGTTGACTTTGGCCTTTTAATTCTTATTTAATTTTTATTCTATCTATTCCTTCTTCTAAACATGTTAACATGTCGTCTGTTGAAGGTAAGAACCAATTTTGAATCTTGTAGAAATAGTAATTTTGGCATTTGAGTTTTTTCAACAGATGGACCATCTATTGGAACAAATTGGTTGGGTTTCTGTCAGCAGATTATCTATCTGTTATGATAGATTGTCATTTATTTGATGAAAGTATTTTATTTTGATGGAACTGTGTTGTATTCTTCCAGTTAATGTCCATCTGTTGCCACAGATGGGTAATTTATTGAAAATAATTATGGTCTGCTGTATTTAGTTCATGTTTTGCCTCTTTTTATTAATGCACAAGTTATTAAAAAAGATATTTTATATATAATAAATGATAACATTACATTCACAAAAATGAGTTAAATATACAAAAGTCCACAACAAATAAAAAACAAGTGTTGGCAATTACAACGATTGTGGTGGATTACGACCTGGGCATGTAGTTCTTTTGTGGCTAGCGCTCTTACATACAGAGCACTTATTTCTTCTTGATGGAAATGATTCTCCGACTCCACACTTCCTCTTATACGGATTTCTTCCCAGTTTGATAGTACTTGAGTCAATATATGGATGATGTATTAATCTCCCCAAAAGCTCTACAGGAACAACCCAAGATTCTCTGAGAAGCACCGGAGTAATATGCCCACTATATGCCATTGTATATTTTCCACTGAATAATATGGACAGGAGTTCACGTAAATTTTAGGTCCATATTTTGCACCGTACTGAGCTCGAAGCGTTGCCATAGCATGTGGAGAAGATATTTTGTCCAAGTGAAAAACTCTGCATGTACAAGATCTTGTTTGAAGATTGACCGCGGCAACATCACCATGACCGTTTCACTGAACTTGTAATCTTCTATTTGATGAGATAATAACCTATTCCCAGACTGGTGTTCGTTGATATTATTTTTTTAATTTCTAGAACAAATGGGGTTCGTGCGCCCTCGAACTGCACACGTCTTTTGTTAAAAAATTGACCATACTTCTTGTTTATTATTTCAAATAGAGCCTTGATGGAAAATTCTCTTTCATCTCCAAACACTGGATTCACCAATTTAATTATGTTTGATGTCATAATATTGTACCTTTACAAAAGAATCACTTAGTACGACATCATACTAAACTTGTAACTCAAACAAGACATTAAATTCATAAGAATGTACCTATCTGCCGAATAGAATGCCTGGCTTCATCTCTCAAAATTGACACGTATGAGATGTTCTGCTGCCTTGGGATGCACATCTTCTATTTGATTGAAATAGTATAAAAACTCCTCTATACTATATGCTTTAGCTTCTCTATAAAAAAGGGTCACAACCCTTTCATTGTGATAGTTGGTCCAAATGTTCTCTCCAAGATGCTTGATGCAACAACCAAAGAAAGCTAAAGTGAATAAAATTAAACCCATCTTTGGAATACTTGGATGCCTATCCAAAAAAAAAACACAACTCTTTGGTATCTTCGATGTAGCTTCGCTTAAAAAAAATCCATAAGAGGCATCTCATTCCTTGTCCGCTACACAAAAAGCAACAGGAAAGATGTGATTCTCCGTATCCTGTGCCACCACCGCTAGCAGAACTCCATTATACCTTCTCTTCAAGAAGGTACCATCGATGGCTATGACTTTTCTTAAATGTTAAAAAATTTGAATCCAAGCACCATTGTATACAAAAAGTACTTGAGCCTTTCGTTTTTATCAACATACAATGCCTTCTTACTTTCAGGATTTGTGGACTCAATCATGTAACGGTAGGCATCCAGGACTGCATACCCATGCTTATGTGTCCCCCTAACCAAGTCCTTGGCAATCCCATTTCCATATATACCTTCTAATAACTAACTAGGACACCCAATTTTATACGAATTTGACTGGCCATAACCCTTGTAGAAGGGCCTTTGCCATCAGGAAACTATTCTTGAAATATTCACCGAGGACTATTGATGTGGCGTGAGGATTTTGGCCCGAGATGTGATCCGAACCTCATTTGTGATACTTTTAATATATAGGAATGGCGAATCTGTCAGAACTTACGTACTTCACAGCTCTCAACCACTACTTGCAGTTCGGATTAGCACATTTGTAGCAAAAGACACTGCTTGAATTAATCAGCTTCTTTATTCTGAAATCTATTTTCAATAAAGAAATAAACAAAGTGGTAGACAATTCTTTCTTTTCCTTGAATAATATTACATTGAAAAAGCCGGTCCCATTGTCTTGAAGTTTTCCAGACTGTGTCAATCGAGAAGAACTTCCCACTGTATTGGTCACATTAACAGGCGTAGATGTTTGATCATCATCTGGAGTTTTCATGTATAGATCATCAAACCTATCATCAAAGATGTCTTCTTGTTGTTGTTCTTCTACATTCTGGCTCTCATTTTCTCTTATATTTTCAACCACGTATACCCTTAACACCTGCCTGGATGAATCACTAAGATAAGCACACAACCAATCCTGATCGGTTTTCTTGAAAGGTATTACCCTTTCAAAGGAGCTATGCATATAGCTGATGACGAGTTATTTTGGTTGATAATTCAGTCCACAATAGCTAATGATTAAGTTCACAAAATCATCATATAAAACATCACGTTGGACTGTCATAGTCATAACTATCGTCTCTAGCATTTCACCCTCCTTCTAATGCCATACATATCGATTGCTCTTCTCGATCCATTAACCATGACAATCCACCCCTATTGTTATTAATCCCTCTATTAGTGGTACCTAAATAAAGTCATTTGTTAAAAATTGTTAATAGTGATTTCATAGTGCCGTACATGAATCCCAACAGATATGTAATCTATTGCTACAGGTGAAAAATAAGTTACAAAAGGTAAGTGATCAGTTGCAATAGATTACTTAATTGTTGGGATTCATGTTATGCTCCCAAAAATGATTTCAATAGACGAGTATTCTGTTGTAACAGGTGAATCATATATTGCAACAGATAAAGTGCCTATTAGGATAGATATTACAGTACTAAGGCACCTTTGAAGCTGATTCCAATAGACGAGTGACATGTTGTAATAGATAATTAACCTATTGTGATAGATGACTTACCTATTGCAACAGACGATATGTCTGTTGGAATCGAGTTAAGGTTCTATTGCAACAAGTTACTAATTTGTTGCAACAGATATTTATCCTATTACAACAGATGAAACGTTTGTTAGAATCGAGTTCAGGTTCTGTTGCAACATGTAACTAATCTATTGCAATAGATATTTATCATGTTGTACCAGATAACTAATCTGTTGCAACATGAGTCTTCCGTTGAAACAAATGTCTTATTTGTCGTAACAGATGATTGATCTGTTTAAACAGATGGCTCTTATGTTGCATTCATGTTTCCGTTCCATCTATTGTTAAAAAACAACACAATAGCAGTTACCCAGATGACAAATTCAACTAAAAATCATAATTTGACTTACCAAAGTCTTCCATGAAGTAATGCCAAAGTGGAAAGTGATGTACGAAACAAAATTTGAACTAAGAAATTAGTCGAATAGAAATAGTAGCGATAACAACAACAATAATAATGGTCAGCAAGAAGAAAATGAAGATGATAATGAAGTAGAAGATGATGAATAAAGCAGCGACAACAATGAGCAACAAAAATTACTAAGAGAGAGAAAACAACAATGGATAAAAAGAGAGAGAAACATACCTTTTTTTCCCTCTATTTCCCGTTATATTAGGTAAACATTTTGATCAAAGTATAAATTTTAAAACCTGTGGGCTATTCTCAAATTAACCAACTTTTTTAATCCATAATAAAGTAATTGTCACCTCTACTCAATTATTAAGACTTGTCTCACCTACACCTCATTTTTAAACACCTTTGTCACTTTTAGCTCAAAGCCCCTAGTCAGTAAATGTGCCACTCAATTATAATAGCCTTAAAATAATGTGGCTTACAAGTTTTGGCCCCAAATAAAAAAACTTCATAAAAATAGCATTCAGTTATTAAGTGATAAATTTTCAGACAAAATTACCCCTAATTAGTGAATAAATTACATAAATATCCTCATAATGGATAACAACTCCATACTTATTCATCTTTCATTTTTTTTTCTCTTTTTAATTTTACTTTGATTTTTATTTTTCTTTTCTCTTTTTCTCAACCCTTACTTTTTTTC
>NC_061121.1:74268941-74279270 GCF_002878395.1 Capsicum annuum
GGGGACTTTGTCGTATGCCTTCTCCAGGTCGATAAACACCATGTGCAGATCCTTCTTCCTCTCCCCATTGGCTGAGACAAAAAAGTGGCGCCAACTTTTCACCAACTTTTGTACTTTGCGCCAGCTTGTGACAATTGACAGTGATAGTGACAGGTGAACCCAACCTGTTCCCTAAGTGGTAGCAGCTTTGTCATCACATAATCTCTAGGAAACAGGTCCTAACATACAATTTGTCAATCATCAAAACTAAGGACTTAACAGTACGTTATGGGAAGGGATGGTGTTCAAAAGGAAGGTGAGTTATGTGCTACAATTATCCCTTCATCTTTGTGTGTTCCCATTCTTCGTTAAGGACTTAATGTGCTTGAATCAACGAGTGAACCTTCTCATGAGAAGACGTTAGATGAAGTTGACTTGTGTGACACCTTTTTATATTATTTGTTTGCATATGATGATACTTATGCATTTGAGTAGAATATGTTGTGTGAAGATAAGTGTCAGTGGGGCATATGGGCCTTTGCTTAACCCATTTCATGGAATCTTTCTCCATTTGGCCCTGATGATGAAATGGAATGTGACATTTATAATGTGTTGCTTGCTCAAGATGACAAACGAGTTGTGACTTGGAAGAGTCAATGGATGTTCAAGAATTCTTGTCACTTTCATAGGGTTAGACAATTTGAGGTATCGAATGGGACTCTTAGGAGCATGCGTAATATCATGAATAGAGGGAGCACAACTTGTTGGGAGGACCATTGATTTTGGATTGAATTAATTTCTAATCGATTCCTTAACACCTCAAGTGGCATTACTCCATTTGTGAACTCACTTCCTGTGGGAAATTGTCTTGAAAGGAAGGGTAATGTGTACCTAAATGTCATTATTCCATCCTTGGATATTCCAACTTGTAGTGATTTTCTTGCTAGCTCTCGTGAGCAAGTTGGTACTTTTGTATATGGTAACATGATGGGGCTCATATTCTTGTTTCCTTTCTCTACTACCTATTTGCATATGATGCTGTGCATTTTTATATTGGATTTGTTTTATATAGAGAGGGGTTTCTTGGGTTGGTCCATTTACTTTTGTGGCCAAACTATGTGGGTCTCTCATATCTTTGACCCAAGTGAACCCTTATGGGTGTTTGAACCAATGGTGACACCACTTTTGGTATGGTTTTATGGTGGAACAGGGAAACAATTATGTCTTTGGACCTTTGTGGTTTCTGTTTCATGATATTTCTCTTCGCCGGGTCCTTTGTACATTGTACAATGCATTTCTCTTATTGAACTCAAAAGCTTCTTGGTTGTATTTCAAATTTGTGCCTCCTTGGTATGATAATATTGGTGTTAACCCTTGTGCTAACCCTCATACTATGAGGATTTCTTGGTTGCTTGTCCTTGGGGGAGGATGATACAAACATAGTTAGCATGGGGAACATTAAAAGGGGCTTCTACATATGGATGATAGCTTGGAGTTCGGAGGATGCTATGGAGCAACAAAACTACACAGGCCTTGAGCGATCAAGATGTCACTTGGGCAATCAAGAAGGGTCTTTATGGGTTATTTCCTAAATAGCCACTTTTGTGTAATTTTTGTAATAGGTTATTTGTGTAAAAGCAATAAGTATAAATAATTGCCTTAGCCATTTTTCATCCTTTGACTTAGATGAATATTAAATATTGAGCTTTGAAGCTTGTAGTTTCTAGGTGAAGTCTAACATTTACCTTGTAGTTTCTAGGTGAAACCTAGCATTAGTGTTGTTCACAATGAGTAATTAGTGGTGGAATCTTGGAATTGTTGGGGAACTTCTTGGTTTGGTTAATCGAAGGTTGCTCATTTGTGGTTTTCTTTGATTTTCTTAAACTAGGGTTTGTGTTTGAGTTTGTGAAATCAATTGGGAGGTGAGGGTTTTAGCCCTTGTTTCCCATAATTTCAATAGCTTAGGTATTAACCCACGTATCCTTTTTCTTTGTTTCCTTTCTTTCTTGTTTGCTTCCTGAATCAACAACTTATCCTTTTCCATTTCATCGCCATCATCATCAAGATTAGTAACTTTTGGTTTGGATAATATTTTGATGTTTTAGGTTCTTTTTTCCCTCAACTTACACTTTTACTTGTTTTCTCCCAGCATTCGGACACCTTTTACATTGTTGTACATCACTACTGTGAGAAATATAAGAGAAAAATATTATTGAATTATTGAAACTACATTATTATATTGAGATCCTATTCAAGACACTACATTTCAATTCTTTTTGAAGTAGGACACAATATTATAATTTTTTTTCAAGTCTAGCACTCTCTCTCAAGCTGGTGTATACAAGTCATATGTACTAAGCTTGTTATGAATGTAATTAATATGAGGATCAATAAGAGACTTGGTGAAGATATCTGCAAGAAAACTGGTAAGGATTGCTGGGATGTGATCACAGTTGAAAAGGAACAAATTGGAGAAGTGGTTGGAAAAATAGTAAACATCGCTAGAAAGTCGATTTGTCGCTAGAAAATTGGTGGAAACTGGTATAAAATATATAGGTCATTTCGAAATCAAGAGATGAGTAGATCTCGAACAAGAAAGGCACCAAAAAACTAGCTGGAACATGCCAATGCATTGGATTATTAGATTTGACAACTGAAGAGTGGTTAAAATCTGAGAAAAATTATATTAGGTAGGGTCGGAATGATGGCACAACTCTACTGGAAAAGAGATTATATAGGTAGGGTTAAAATGATGGAACGACCCTACTGAAAAAGAGAAATTATACGGAAACAACTTATTTCACATTTGAGGTAGTAGTATGGACTGCGTATACTTACCCTCCCCAGACCCCCCTTGGTGGGAATGTACCGGGTATGTTGTTGTTGTTGTTGTAGAGTCAAAATGACGACACAATCCTACTGAAAAAGAGAAATTATATGGGTAGGGTCAGAATAAGGACACACCCTACGCAAATCAGATCGAAGGAGTCACCAGAAAGATGGACGGAACTTCACAAACCAGATCTGAGAAATCATCGGAAAGAGGCACGGTGTTATGCAACTCAGATATGAGAAAGTTGTCCGCAAAGATGCACGATAATGCGCAAATTAAATGTGAGAAGTAGTCTGGAGATATGCACGATGCTATGCAAATCAGATATGCGAAAGTAGTCCCACAAAGATGCATGGTTCTACACAAATCAGATATGAAAAAGCAGTTACCGGAGAGAAGCATAGTGCCCAAGTCTCTTGCTAACATGATCATTGACTAGGTGGGCGACATATATGGGTTATAGCCGTCTGTTGGCAGCGGAAGCTCTTCGATTCTCTACCAAGATCGTAGAGGCTCTGATACCATGTGAGAAATATAAGAGAAGAATATTATTGAATTATTGTAACTACATTATTACCCTGAGACCTTATAGATACTATATTCCAATCCTTTTTCAAGTAGGATTCTGCAGGATTCTGCAGTTATTTCTTCTCCGATGCATATTCTAACAACTACAATTACCAATAAGATGTTTATGACCAAAAATTCCGTCATTAAACGTCAAGCCACAAAAATACATGTAACTTTGTTCCTATTGATCTAACTTGCCTTTTTACCATATTTTCAAGCCGGATCAGACATTTAGAATCTCTGTAAAGAAATCATAAGAAACAATTCAAACAAAACTAGCAACGAAAAGAAGGAAACAAAGCAGTAGAAAACTGAGGAAAACTGAAAAAGATAATTGAGGAAAAAAACTGAGCAGCAGTAGGAAACCAGAGCAAAACAGTATAGAAGAAGGAAGAAGAACAGAAGTGAAAAAAAAATAAGAAGAAAAGAAACATTGAAGTCGTAGCAGTGAAGAGCAGCAAAACAGAGAAGGAAAAAGAAAGAAGAAAGAAGTAGACGGAAGAAAATTACCTCAAAATCGCACTGAAGAAGAGAAGTTGCAGCAGCAGTGAAGTCGCGACTCTTCTTCAGAGCTAACCCTAAAAGATTGCAGAAGTGAAGAGCAACAGTGAAGTAGACTCTTTTGTTAACTTTAAAATTGACCTAACTCTTTTATTTTTTTATTTAAAAATGGCCCTACAAATATAATCAACACGATGCGAGTGCATCAGTGCGCATCTCGCATCAGTGGGTTATGCGCTCGCTTTTGTAAGATGGCCTCGCATCTGTTACTTGCAGCGACAAAGCTTCGCTTCGCATCAGCGCATTATACAATGATGCGCTCGCATTCCAGAACACTGCACTGCATTGAGCTGCTTCTCCAAGTTGTGACAAGAGCAACATCCTTAGTCTTATTGCACCCTCTGACACATTGATCTATTTAGACAATGCGCGGACAGTCAAACACAAGCCTGCTGAACACCCTTTATTTGCCAGCATCTAAAACTTTAATGGCGTCATGGAAAATGTTGCTGCCCCCATGAAGGGCGTGTGGGTTGATTGCATTCACATACCCAAAGTTCACTAGCACAGGACCATCCTCGACCAGAATGCCGAAAGAGTTATCTGGAATTTCGGCCATCGTACTGGAACACAAACTAACAAATTAATTGGTCCAAAGTCCATAACACAAATAACAAACTAAGACTAGATGACTAATTGGTTCTCGACAACATCGCTATGCGTAAGACGGTGCTAATTATCTTTTTAAGGTGATTTTAATTAAATAATACTAAAAGCTCCAAATATAAGCTAACAATTAAGAAAGTGTAGTAAAGATAGATTGTAATCAATTTGAAAGAAATTAATGATTCCACTGCTTCTATGCCTTCGTTCAACTTTGTTAATTCGTGTCGATTAGTAATTAGTAGGCTACCCTTGCTCATACTCCATGGTCTCCCGACTTATACGTAGTTTTACTTGATTCGTATTCCTATTCCTTAAGCATGCAGTAGTGACTATTCCAGCAAATTATTGAGATGAGATAAACTACTTCGAGAGCCCCAATTCCTTCGGAAATCTAGCCAATCTGCTAGTTGAATCAAACCCTTGATTCATTCTTCTTTATAAGATTGAAAGGGCACAACGAAGATTGTGCATTCCCTCGATTATAGCGGTTTAATACAGATTCAATTAGAATAAGTAAAATTTCAATACTTTATGCCTCAAAAATATCAAGAAATAAACAAACATTTGAATTGAGCCCTAGATAGGTGTTGACCCGTTCATGCTAAGATTAACACATACAAATAAACACCAAGAACTCATCATTTTTTTTTTTGGATAATCGTGGTGTCTGGGACTGCTTTTGCGCACCTCGAGTAAATCCACGGGATACCTATCACCTCCCACCAGCAATAGATATCAGGTAACTCTGTCCATCAAGGCTAGGACAAACGGAAAGAATCACCTAGTGTTTTTTGTCTCCGCTGGGATTCAACCCTAAGATCTCTGGCTCTCAACCCACTTTATTGACCACTAGGCCACACCCTTGGGTAGAACTCATCGTATTAATCACGAGAAGAAACGAAAGAGGTTAGAAGGCAAACACAAGAGTGAATTTCTCTGGACTCGTGTTTCTTTTCTCTACAAAATGTGCATTTCTCACAGGTCCTCTATGTGGGATGCAGACAACTTCACACAACTTCACTTGGCCTTGGCAATTTCCAGGACTTTTTCTTTGGTGTACCCCGTGGTATCGCATAAGTCTCTGCTGGACGCATAGATGGGACCTCTGTTGGCAGCATAGATAGGCGCTTTGCTGGATGCATAACGCTACGTCACACCACATACTTCACAAGTTTCAATCTTGAGGCTGATTTCATCATTTTCTCTCTTTTTTTTCGTTTTCTTTTCATCATTTTTAGCCTCAGCCGTGTCTATTTCACCACAAACTTGAAACATGACTACTTCCGTGTGATTGAGCATAAATATATCCTAGAAGAAGTACAAAAGTGTAAGTAATTGATGCTGAATAAGTGGTGAAATCACACTTATCAGAGGCCATGGTCTAAAGTTTCATCTTTAGTTTGAAAATGAACTCTAAACATGATATACGTGTTCCATAGTCAGTTATTATATTTGGGACTAGATTTATGTCTGCTGGCGTGATGTTCCAATATTGTGATAACTGGTATATTTCAACTCTCAAATCCTGAGTTCTTTATTAATTATGCAGGTCCATCCATCTTCTGTGCTAAATCCAGATGAGGATGGGATGCTTCCAAACTATGTCGTCTATCATGAATTAATAGTTACTTCACGCCCATTTATGCGTAATGTATGTGCAGTTGAGATGCGATGGGTTGCACCAATTATAGCGAAGCTTGAGAAACTAAATGTATCCAAACTGAGGTAAGTAAATTATGCTTGACATTTGAGGCGATTTACTTATATTTTCCTCTTCATTTGCTTGAACGTTCCTGTGCATGGAACAGTGGGGGATCTAGCCAGACTGATAAGCAAATTCAAGAAGTAACTTCAACTGTGGAAAAAAAAGAACTTGCTGCAATTCAGTCACCCGAAGACTGTGACAACAGGATACAAGCTGCTCGGGAAAGATTTCTTGCTCGGAAACGTCAAAAGTAGCATAACAGTGGTTGCTCGACAGACGAATCGGTTATGTATATGGACCGTCTTTGCCACAAAATTGTTTTCTCCCATTTGATGCAGAAATCTGGTCCATCTGATTCATGAGTGACGCCAAATGTGTCTTAAGAATGGGCAGACGAATTATATACCTTTGTCAGCCTTTTGAGTATGATCAAGTTTAGTGTATATTTTAATCAGTATAATATCTGATACGTGGGCCATTGACCACAAGATATTAACTAGAATGGTCAGATGTATGCTTGATCTCAACTTCTATGGGAAAAGAGCACAACGGTTGAATGTTTTCAAAGTGGAAAGGCCCTTTAAGAAACAATCAAATTGATGAGGAAGCAAGCAAGTTATATTATAACGGTTACAATAACCTTCTTGTGGTTTGAGTGTCATTGATGAAAACATACATGATGGACTCCTCATCAACCATAAAGAATGGCTTAAGTGCACTATGCCCATGACTGTATTTGCGCAACTGACCCCTAATATATATATATATATATATATATATATATATATAGCTTGCCTTTTTTACTGTTCTGGACTTACTATAGTACTAGGTTCTAATGTGGACTGTTCTATTTGACTTAAGGTTTCTCGTTTCTTAACATAATTATCTCTCGTCTGTTTAGCTTGTCGAGGCATTGAATCTCAATACCTACGCATAAATGCACATATCCATTTTAAGGGAGAGAGATATACATAATGCTTGGAAACGAGTTACTGTACATTTTAATATTTTATGGATGTAAATGCAATAACAATGCACGAAATGGTACATCATCATGATTCATGATACTCCCAAAGATGGGCGGATTGAAATTCGCTTTTTAAACTCTTTGCAAGCTTGAGTTGAATCCAGCTGCACTCGATACGTTAAAAGTTTTTGAGGGATGGCAATAATTTGTAGTATTAACGCATATTGACTAGCGTCTGTGAGACCCAATAACGATAGTTATTTACTTACTAAGTGGATAGAGGCATACTCTAGATCAGAATTATGGGGAGTACTTGATCATTTCTATGAACAAAGCCCCAATTTAAATTCATTTTGTGTAGAGAAATATCCTCCTGGATAACTTACATAATCTCAGTTACTAATCTTTTGTGTATCATAGTCTTCTCACTCATCACTCATTTTTCCTTTCAACCTCCCGTTGCGGAAATCCATCTATGCTAACAGATAGTAAAACTCCATACAGTGGCTTAACTAAAGTCAAACGAGCAAGTGACTCTGAATAGTAGAAATTATGTTTAGCAAGAAATTCTTAAATTGTCCAATGTGAAAGTAAGAACCGCTTTCACTGGTATTATCAATATTTATATTTGCAAGGGAAAAAAAATTGTCTGACTAGATTGTTATTCCCTCCGTTTAAAAAAGAATGACTTGTTTGACTTGTCCCGGAGTTTAAGAAAATAAAAAATAATTTTTGAATTTTGTGACTTTAAACTAAAGATATCAATTGTATGAAAATGTATTTTAATTTTGTGATTTTAAACATGTCATGTGGAAATTTGAAAATAAAAATTTGCGAAAAAGGAAGGAGTCATTTGGACTAAGTTTAAAGAAACATAATCATTCTTTTTCTTTTTTAAAACAGAGTATAAGATTTACAATAATATCTTCATTTTATCATATCTTAAAACCAAACATTAGGTTTATATTGTTTGCATATCATTTTGTGTTGCCGTGTGAAAATAATGATATTTTGTATGAAATGTGGATATTTCATGCAAGTAGAAGGGAAAGCAGATAAAGTAGAAAAAAGACATAACACATAAATATGATCTTAAATTTGACATCAAATTATAACTTTGACCTTAAACTTTGATAGTGCACAAATAGGACCTTTAACTATTCAAAACCTGAACAAATATGATCTTCGATTTTGCAACCTCCATGCGTGAGTTTCACTTGCGGCTACGTGGAGATGTAATCCAATCATACGGTGCAACATCATTAATAGGGCTGACTAGAATGACTTTTGATCTGGAACTTAAAACGACATCGTTTTGCTTCTATAAGTTAAAACGACATCATTTTGCTTATTATTATTATTATTATTGTTGTTGTTGTTGCTGGTGGTGGTCTAATTGAGAAACTTTTTCAAATCCTTCTATTTCAGGAGGTCTTTGGATACAAGGTTTAGATAAAATATATCCTTCTTCTTCTTTGGTTTCGGAAGTAGAAGGAATGTTAGAGGAATCCATCTGCGTGCTAAGTTTTTTAACTAACTCAATTAATTCGTCAAGTTTTTTATCAAGAGATGAAATATGTTCTCCCAAAACTTTAACATAAAGACTCACATAATTATTTTGGGCGATAAGGTTATTTATTTCAAAAACAGTGATTTTTTCAACATCTTCATTTATAAATTTTTGAAAAGCAGAAAAAGTCATTCTAGTATTATTAGGTAATATAAAGGAAGACTGAGGAGGATATAAAGCTTGAGTAATTGTACCATCAAAACTTTGATAAGATCTTTCAATTATTTTTATATAGGACGGAAAATATGCAGACATAAACCATGGCACAAAAAAGATAATTTTATTATGTAAGACACATATTTCATAGAATTCTTCAAAATATTTCGTAATTCATCAGGACTATAAGTTTCAAAAAATCATGTCCTAAAGGTTTTCCATTTTTCACAAAAAAATTCTTTTTGAATATATTTTCTTGCCTGAGAACCAGGACTAAAATCAATAAGTTGTGTCATCATAATTAAACAGAATTAATATCAAAATCCATCTTAGATGGGATAGAATTTTCATTATCAAAATCTTGAACTATATTAGTTTTAGAGTTGATTTTAATTTTTTCTACACCTTTAGGTGTAACATGCGAATCTGCAGAATTAATAGTATGCAAAGATGCAGCTCAATTCCTAGCTGGACCATAATCAGATTCTATAGGAGAAATATGATGTATAGAAGGAAGTCTTCTTGGCAGAGAAAAAGAATTTCTATAGAATTATCAAATTGCAGACAAATTCGTCCATCGGAGTTTTGAGTTACATGAGTTAACTCTGAATTAGTCACATCCTCCGCCAATTATTTTGGAGAAGTGACTGAGTTTAAAATCCATGTTTTTGGAAAATCAATTTCATCCCATCGAATAGGTCTTCGGGTAGTAACCCTGGATTTTATAAACTTGGTTTCAATATGCATAGTGCAATCAGAAGTATCATCAATTAATTTACTTTGAGGGTTTAAGGTCGATAATAAACGATAATATATGCCGTAAGATAATCCTATAATCTCAAATCCAGGCGCATAATCATAACCATGAGTTTTCACATTTAAGGTTAAAGCATGAAGAATATTTACATCAGTCAGAGATAATTGCAAATTTGGCTGAGTATTAAAATATACAGGACCATAGGCAAGAGTAGGTTCAATAGATCCCATTAAAGATTTTCTAAAATTTAAATTTCTAGTATCACGTAAAGTAGCTAAAAATGTTTCAGGGAGTCCCTTTAGCGTTAAAGGTCTAAAGGCAATTTGTACTAGACCAATATGCATATAATTATAATGACGTTTAAAAATATCAATATTATGCTTATTTAGGAGTTGAATAGTCTGTTCATCAGCATTTAAAGCAAGGGATTGCTTAGTTGTTTTAATAATTTGTTTATGTTTTATTTTATCAAAAAATCCGTATTCATATATGGTTTTAATTCAACTTTTGGAATCGTCCATTTATTTAATAAATCCATATCTTGAGGTAAATCTACCTTTTTGAGTTTTGTACTCTTAGTACTAACTTCACCCATATCCATGATTATAAAAGCCTTATATCTATG
>NC_061121.1:74282270-74285321 GCF_002878395.1 Capsicum annuum
GGATCTCACTAGGCTGGGGTATGCCACTCAGCCTGCCGGACCATGTAATAATATCGGATTACGGCAAAGTCGGCAAACCGAACCAAATCACCAACCAAAATATAAAAGAATTTCAAATAGTTTAATGACTGTATGGAATTTTTTATCCAAACAAGGGGCCTGTCAGAGATTTAATAACCTTATGTTAAACCCATGTGTCTTGAAGTTCTAATTGTGCAGAAGTCGCCCTTTTTGTATCAGTACAACGGGCTAAAGAGGCATAACTTACTAGACGTAGTCACAGAGACAAGGCTAACATAAGTGTATTGAACTCGACTATACCACCATTTCGGAACCAAGTCAAGAAACTATAGAAAAATTTCTTTATATTTTGATAGAGTCTGGATCTTTCATAGTTAACATGTAAGCAAAGTTAGACCTTCAACATAGATATAAGAAGCCTTTTAGCCGGACATAGTCATGACTGGGCAAGGGTAGAAGTCGAATTAAATGCACACAAATAAGAAAGATATATGTACCTTAATAGCCAGAAGCAAGGCTGAAATAGTAGTAAATAGTAGCTTCTTATTTATTTAATCTTCAAATATGTTACAAAGAGAGATATAGAGAGAGGGGAGAGCTTATAGAAAGAGAAACAAAAGGAGAGAACTGAAGAACTCCTACCTCTCTAACAAGAATGAGGCGTCTATAAATAATAAGAAAGAGAATCTTGTACAGTAATGGATGGGTCCTTGTGCACAATGATTTTACTATTACATAAGACTTTCTTATAAAAAGTAGAGGGGCCTTGTGTCGAGGTTAGACAGTCATATCTTGTCTTTGCCTTTCCATTTCTTGATGAATGTTTCAGCTTTTTCAATAATTTCATTTTCTATCAGAATTTCTGGAGGTTGAAAATCCGTAACATCTTCAGTATTTGCTTCGGTACTGTTCATTGAGATATCTGAATTTTGCTCAACAGTTTGAAGTAATTTATCTCTTACTTCTGATAAATATTCTTCTATCATTTGCATTTTATTTTCATCATGTGCAAATATTCTCCTAGAAACATAGTTAAGACTTTTTTCTTCAACCAAAATTGATTTCTTGGGAGTCTTTTCATATTCAACAATTTTCTTGACTATTTCCTCCCTTTGATCATGACCATAGGTGAGTTTAGTATCTGAATCTTTTCAAAGTAATTTGTCCCAAAAATTACAATAGAATACTCGATATAAGGCAGAAATTTGTTGGGTGTCATAGCCTATTTTTATTGACCATCGATGGATCCAAGGGATAGAGAATTCTATGTAGAAATACATTTGATCAATAGTATCGATCTTACAAATATATTTCGAAAGATATAATTCAGTTAAGAAAGGGAAGGATTTTTCCATGAATGGTAAAGAGAGGATATTCTGGAGGTAATATTTTGACTGTGGGTCAATGCTGAGTCCACCATTGAATGAACCAATTTGGAATAGGCTTTTCAAATACCTTAGCACAAACTTTTATAAACCAAGTGTGTTTGTGCTTATAATTATTATAATATAATACTTGAGAAAAAGCTTTAATGTAATCCCAGTAGGTGGAATTGGCAAGTTTTTGTCCCATTGGCCCCATTGGCATGGATTTTTGAGTCATTGATGAAATACCCCATTATTCAATAGGAATAAGTTTTTTAATTACTATTTTGGAGTATCCATGTACTTCGGGGGTGGTTTCTCCGAGGGGACTGTGATTAAAAGTTGCATTGAATATTTGAACTAATATATGTTCATAATAAGTCCGGATTTTATATGATTCACCAGTAAAATAAACGATGGTAGTAAGTAATTTCTAAGTATTCGCCATGCTTCTTTAGAATTTTCTTGACCAGGAATATGTTGATTTTCAACATATAATATAAGATCTCTAGTATCCAATTTTTCATATGAAGGTTTATCTTCAGAATTTTCTTGAACTATAGATACAAAAGAATCTAAAGTTTTTTGTTGATCTGATAGATAGGATTGTAGTTGTTTATATAACGAATGGTCTTCAGGAATATCTTCCAAATGTACGGAAGAGCCAATATTCAGAGTTTTTGATGATGATGATTCATCTTGAAGAATTTTTGAATTAATTAAAGTCCTATTTCCTTGTTGTAATACAGGAAAATTAGAACTTGCAGAGCTATATGCAAAATTTCTTCGATCAAAATATGAAGGGTTTGTTCGTCCTCCTTGATATGAAGAGTTTTGACTTCTTCCACCCTTTCCTCTTTCTTTGACTATTTGCCAAAGAGGTTCCATTCTGTATCAATAATCAGGAATTTGATCAGCATACCATGACATATATTCAAAGAGATCTTCATAAAGTGTGTCCTTTGTGATAAGATCATTAATGAATTTCAGAAGTATGAGCATGTGTATGTCCGCATTTAAAGGAGTTGCCTTTATAAAGGTGATTAAGAACTTTTGAGAGAAGAAGTGTAGAAAGAACTTCATTATATCTTTTAATCCTGTATATATTAATCACTTAAGTCAATATCAAACCAATAAATTTTATTATCAAGAAATTCGTCGTGGTTAAGGAATAATTCTTCTTCTATTATACCACGAACCAGATTTTCTAAGATAAGAAAATGAATATCTTCGTTTAAAGGAATGAATTTAATAATAGTAATTATAGTTTTCTCAGGGAGGAAGTACGTGAAAAAATTCATGTTAATCGATTAGATATTCTTGAGATAGAAAATCAGGCAAAGAATTTTCACTACCCTTCTTATATTGTATTTCAAAATCAAAAGGGGCTAATTGAGCTTGCCATCTTGTAAATATTAATTTAGAGGCATCATGTTTAAAGTCCTTGTTAAACATAAATTTAACGGATTGAGCATCAGTTTTGATTATTAATTTTTGATCATACAAACATCTTGAAATTTTAAAACACATTTTATAATAGTTAGCATTTCATGGGCTATGGTGGCGTATTTTTTCTGGCTTTCAGTCCATTTACCAAAATAAAATCTAATCAAACATTCTGTTTTTGTATGGGGATTAACTTGTTTAAGTATTCTGCCATACCCAA